>NC_090060.1:17302463-17369199 GCF_038355195.1 Osmerus mordax | reverse complement strand
TCAGCCTTTCTTGAGTTACCACAGATGTTTTACATTTGAGTATGTGTTGGTCAGAAAATGTGTGTGTGTGTGTGTGCATATGTGTGTGTGCGTTTGAGTGAGCAGGCTTGCGTGTGTGTGTGTGTGTGTGTGTGTTGGCAAGAAAATTTGTATATGTGTGTGTGTGCATGAGTGAGCAGGCTTGCGTGTGTGTGAACATGCGTGTGTGAGCCAATAGTGTAAATGGATCAATATGATGTCCCTGAGCACTGTGAGAGTGTTGTGACTGGAGTTGAGTTTCCAGTTGTCTGAACCTGATGCCCTTCCTCCCTCCCTTTCTCTCCCTCTCTCCCCCCCTCTCCCCTCCGTCTCTCTCCTCTCTCTCCTCTCTCTCCTCTCTCTCCCCTCTCTCTCTCCTCTCCTTCCCTCTCCCCCTCTCTCCCTCTCCCCCTCTCTCTCTCTCTCCTCTCCTTCCCTCTCCCCCCCCTCTCTCTCTCTCCCCTCTCTCTCTCTCCTCTCCTTCCCTCTCCCCCTCTCTCCCCTCTCTCTCCTCTCCTTCCCTCTCACCCTCTCTCTCTCTCCTCTCCTTCCCTCTCCCCCTCTCTCTCCTCTCTCTCTCCTCTCCTTCCCTCTCCCCCTCTCTCTCCTCTCTCTCTCCTCTCCTTCCCTCTCCCCCTCTCTCCCCTCTCTCTCTCTCCTCTCCTTCCCTCTCCCTCTATGTTCTGTATAGCGTGAGGGGAGTAAGTCAGTCAAGCAGCCGTAAGAGTAAACACAAGCTAATCTCCCCCCTGCTCCTCCCCCCCAACCCCCTCTCCTAACAAACACAGATGACGTCATTTAGCAGTAATACACATACACTCTCTCTCTCTCTCTCTCTCTCTCTCTCTCTCTCTCTCTCTCTATCTCTCTCTCCTACTTTCACTTGCATGCACACACACACACATTGTGACACAGACAATGTCTCTGTTTCTCCATTTTTTTCCTCCCTCTCTCTCTCTCTCTTTCTCTCTCTGTCTCTCTCTCTGTCTTTCTCTCTCTCCCTCTGTCTCTCTCTCTCTCTGTCTCTCTCTCTGTCTCTCTCTCACACACATACTCATAAGCAATTCTGACACTCTCATTAAACCATAGCAGGCATGTAAAAGGAAGATGATGCCCTGGCCTGGTTAACCTTTCACCTCCCTCTCTGTGTGTGTGTGTGCTTGTCTGTGTGTGCTTGTCTGTCTGTGTGTGTGTGTGCTTGTCTGTGTGTGTGTGTGTGTGTGTGCTTGTCTGTCTGTGTGTGTGTGTGCTTGTCTGTCTGTGTGTGTGCTTGTCTGTGTGTGTGTGTGTGAGAGAGAGAGTGAGAGGGGGGGGGGGTATTTACTGCCAGTGAAAGTGCAGAGAGGTAAAATGTCTAAGACTGTTACCCCTTTTCCACCAAAGTGAACCGGGAGCTAGTTGGGAGCCGGTGCTAGAGCCGGTACAGAGCTGGTTCAGTTTGCGAGCCTTCTAAGAACCGGTTTGCTTTTCCACGGGCTAGAGAGCCACCACAGAGCCACGACACTACGTCACTGTAGAGCAGAGCCCGTCTAAAGGCTGTCCGAAGAACGCGAGGTTGAGATGCGTGTTTTCTAGGCTATTGTGCAATACCCTATTACGCAGCAGTATGACAACACTGGCATTATCAGTGCAACATTTTATAAACTTTTGCTGTATAGTGCTTGTGTATGACATTTGTGTTAAATATAGGCTCATACTTAAATCAAATTCAAAGGATTCTTTTCGTCTTGTTGGTCACGGTAACCCCGCCTCTGACGCAAGCGGTTCTTACTTTGGTTCCTACTTTAGCCCAGCAATGTTTTGGTTCTACTTTAGCCCAGCAATGTTTTGGTTCTACTTTAGCCCAGCAATGTTTTGGTTCTACTTAAGAACCACTTTCCTGGTTAGGAGCCCGGTTCTCAGGCTGGCAAAGGAGAAATAACTGGTTGGAGATTAAGCACTGGCTCCGAACCAGCACCCAAAATGCGTTGGTGGAAAAGGGGTATGTGAGACATAAGAGGTTCACAGTCCCTGTCAAGGAGGTCAAATAATGGTGAACACACACACATACACATACACACACACACACACACACATACACACACACCACCTTACAACTGTTGGTTTCTTCTTATTATTTTTCTGTGTCTTGTCCCGTTACCCCCCCCCCTTCTCTCTCTTTTCAACACCTTCTCTCCTGTTGCCTTCTCTTTCACCCTCTCTCTCTCTCCTTTTCTTTCATCTCTCTTTTACTCTCTGTCTCACTTATTCTGTCTCTCTCACTGTCTTTCTTTCTAATTCTCTCTCTTTCTCTGTATCCGTCACTCTCCACTCTCCCTCGTTCAGAGATATGATGCTATTTTTAGAGAGTGACTCAGAGCAGCTGTTGATGGACTCCTTTCACCCTCTCAATCTGGCAGACACCATCTATTGCTGTCTGGCAGCTCCCTCACACACACCTTACACACACACACCTTACACACACACACCTTACACACACACAACGTACACCACATACACCTTACACACACACACACACACCTTACACACACACACCTTACACACACACAAACACACCTTACACACACACACCTTACACACACACAAACACACCTTACACACACACACCTTACACACACACAACGTACACCACATACACCTTACACACACACACCTTACACACACACACACACCTTACACACACACACCTTACACACACACACCTTACACACACACACCTTACACACACACAACGTACACTACATACACCTTACACACACACACACACACCACATACACTACATAAAACTTACACACACACAAACCCTCTCTATCACACGTGATAAGAGTTATCATACAGAGGGTGACCAACTGTAAATGTGTGTATAAGTGTATGTGTGTAGTGTGTGTGTGTGGTGTATGTGTATGTGTTAGTGGTTTCACAGCCAGTTTACTGTTTGGAACAAACACCAGTGCACTAGCACCAGTTTGACACTATGAGCAGCAGTGTGTTTGTTTGGCGTGAGGTTGATGATGTGCCCACTGTGAGTGTTCCTGTTTGCACCGTCACACATCTCTCTCTCTCGCGCCAACAGTCACAGGCTGTTCCGACGGCTCACTCTGTTCCTGTCGTATAGTTATTTAGTCTAATGATGTTGTCTGTCTGGTGACGTTCACAACCGAAAGGTCTTTGCAGAAAGAGTCTGCCGTCCAGAAGTTGCAGGGAGTGTGGTTTCCTTGCTTTGTGGCTGAGGCCTGACTCTGTGTGTGTGTGTGTGTTTCAGGAGGGCGCCCCCCAGTGGCAGGGATGGAGAGGTGTGTGTCGCGGCCTGCTCGCCTTCCTCTCAGACACGCTCAGCGCTCTCCAGAGACGTACGTAGGACGGGCGGACGCCTTCCCGCCCGCGCCAGGCAGCGGCCAGCGTGGGTCAGACTGTGGTGAAGGTGGAGGGCAGGCGCTGGCGCCCCCTGTTGGATGAAGGAGAAACAGCCTGTGAACTGGACACAGCCTGCTGGAACAGACTGTTTGTTTTTCCTTACTTTTGTTTTTTTTTCTTTCATTTGTTAGTTTCAACACGAGGCCAGTTTATAGAAAGGCTGTGAAATAGGACGGTTCAGACACCTTTCCTAGCACTGTCAGAATAGTTTTTCCCCCATCCTTGTCACACCAGTGTTAATAGTTATTTGTATATATTTTTGGGAAATGATGATAAATTAAATGTAGACTTGATGAACTTAAAAGTACTTACAACTTCAGTTTGCTGTTACCTGCCAAGGTGCAGTGTGCTTCCTGTATTTGGACCAATCTCTGAGCCGTTCCAAGAATTTAAATCCAGTGGATTTGAGATGGTTACTCTGGTTAAAAGTGATTATTATATTTTGATTAAGATGCTTAATTAATTGCCCCTTAACTGTACAAAATGTGTATTTTAGTTTGGGAAATGAATACGGGTCGAGAGCCTAATTTATGACATTTGAAGCCACTATTTGTAGCTTTGCATTTTTTTTATCTTTCTCAAACCATTCTGGACAATTATGTTGTTGTTTTTGTGTGTGTAAATCTCAGTTTTTGGCCTTATTTATTAGGACAGTTGGAGAGAGAGACAATAAAGCAGGGGGGGCAGGATATGACCCGGGGGGGGGGGGGGGGGGGGGGGGGGCAGGATATGACCCGTGCCAGATTAGAACCAAGGGACCTACCTTTTGAAGAAATTAAAATGTTCTAACATTTCTGAGGAAAATACATATTCAAATGTGCTGGAAAGTTGAAAGAGTTAGATGCCTGAATAGGTTTGGAGATTAAGGAATAGGTTTGGAGATTAAGATGTTCGTAGTTCCATCTGGAGCAGAGGTCAGGTGACTTGATACAGCAGCTACAGTGTAACCCTGTGGGTTAACAACAAGAGCTGCATTCAAACACCGGACATGGATCGAGTCAAGTGTCATTTCACTTAAAGGTCTAATTTTTCTAAATCCCATGTTGTAAAACCCATTTGAACTCGGATTCTTAACAGAAACCAAAAACAACTTAATGAAAAACGTTGCAGGTTAGCACACACACACGGTTTGGATGTCAAACATGAGGCTTTGAAACTTCCTTACAGAACACCTTCCACCCTGAGTGTCTGTGGTACGTGTCTCCTGAAGCTGTTCTACATTGGTTCTACAGTAGTTCTACAGCGGTGCTACTCAATGGATCTCATGTTCTGTGTGTTACCATACCTGGCCTTAAAACCATTCTACAGAGCTGTTCTATGTTTAGAGGAAAGGGCTTTAAACAATACTTTTCCCCAGGTCCTCTTTGTAAGGTCGGCCCCTGTGACTGCTTCCTGTAACCACTGTGGTCATGTGCTATGCTGTGCTCTGAGCACGTGCAGCCGGCCTCATGACTTCCTGAGTTGTGGTCCACTTCCTGTGGCCGCTCCTGTGACTTCCTGTGGGGTGCAACAGGGAGGGAGGTACACCCCTGGTCCTGCACAGCATCTCTGTCTCAATCAGTTTCATGCAGTGCACATTCTGTGTAATTGTAATGTTTTTTTATTTTTCTTGCTGTCTTTTTCTACGGTGAACTTTGTACATGAATTTTGTACGGATTGTTTCTTTTTTTAAATTACAATAAAGATATGAAATATATCATCCCCTCATGTTCTGCTCTTGTTATGTGTGAGAGTCATGGCAACTGTTTACGTTGGGAGGGGGGGGCGTGTGGTTGCCAGGGGGAGGGGGGGGGGCGTGTGGTTGCCAGGGGGAGGGGGGGCGTGTGGTTGCCAGGGGGAGGGGGGGCGTGTGGTTGCCAGGGGGAGGGGGGGCGTGTGGTTGCCAGGGGGAGGGGGGGCGTGTGGTTGCTGGGGGGAGGGGGGGGGCGTGTGGTTGCCAGGGGGAGGGGGGGCTTATGGTTGATCTCTGCACATCTGGAGAACATGCTAAGAACACGCTAATGAGAGATTAGTGGATCAAGGATCACAAAGTATAAACATTTACATGTGTAGCATATGTGGTTCACGCCAGGTCAGACATTAATCTACATCACGTGTGACTAATACTCTGAGATCAGATCACTTGTTCTGTATGTGTCAGGGTCTTACATGGTGTGTTCTTGACATGATTGAAGGTTAGAAGTGGTTGTTTTTCCTTGTCTCTCAGTTGGGTGGTCTAACGACTACTCAAACAAGCAGGAGAGAAGCACATACTACACCCACACACATCTGGACTAGGAAGTCCTCACCTGCATTAGGAGACACGGGAGCCAATCACGTCGAAGCATGTCAGAGTTCACAAATCTGATTGGTGAGTGAAATGGCCGCAGGATCTGTGCTGCTCAGCAGGGGGTGCAGACCACGGTCTAGGGGCCATGTTGTTTTTTCACTGGTGTGTGTGTGTGTGTGCATGTTTGTGAACATGTACGTGTGTGTGTGTGTGTTTGTGAACATGTACGTGTGTGTGTGTGTTTGTGAACATGTACGGGTGTGTGTTTGTGAACATGTACGGGTGTGTGTGTGTTTGTGAACATGTACGGGTGTGTGTGTGTGCGTTTGAGGGTGGTGTTGATGGAGAGATGTGGAGTATTTACATTTACAATTACATTTAGTCATTTAGCAGACGCTCTTATCCAGAGCGACTTACAGTAAGTACAGGGACATTCCCCCGAGGCAAGTAGGGTGAAGTGCCTTGCCCAAGGACACAATGTCATTTGGCACGGCCGGGAATCGAACTGGCTACCTTCATATTACTAGCCCGATTCCCTAACCGTTTAGCCACCTGACTCCCTGACTAATTACAAGGACAGGATTGGATTAAAGCATCTGCTGTAATTAATCCCTTTTACCAGTCACAGTAAAAGAGCAGTGAGATTCCAGTTGTCACTGATTCAGTTGTTGTTTTGCCTTCTCACCACTAACCACTCAGCCACAGGGCAAAATATGTTTTCTTGTGTATTTTTTCTTTACTTCAATTATATATATATATTTGTTTTTCTTTTCTCTTTCTGCTCCTTTTTTCAAACAAATACAGTGATACATACAGAAATCTGCAAAGTGCAACCTTTCTCTTTCTCCATTATCAGTGTTGTTATAGTACATGGCCCCTCCCCCATCTTGTGAAGACAGTAATGTCCTTTGAATTGTAACTTCAACATGAAAACAGATATTCTAAGAGCCTTGTATAACCCCCCCCCCTCCCCCGAGTTATCTGGCCCTTCCAGAGACAGCAGGACTCCAGGGATTGTGGGCAGAGCCCCCGTGTTAGGTTGACTAATTCTGCACCATTCAGCTACTCAGGGCTACTGAGCACAGTGACTATGCCACCAGGGAGCTGAAGTGAATTTCTGCTCTCCTCGTGCGCTCCAGTCCTGGGCTCTGCCAGACATGATGAAAGGGCAAAGTCTGTGCCCAGTACACCCCTCCCCCCTGCGAGACAGCGTCAGAACCTTCTAGACCAGTCCGACCGGTTCTACAGGGCAGACCGCCATGTTTCCAGGCGGGCACAGATGAGGGAAGGACGTGTTCCCTTTTTGGGTGAGGCGCAGGGGAGGGATTTGGGTGAGGCGCGGGAGAGGAGTTGGGTGAGGGATTTGGGTGAGGCGCGGAGGAGGAGTTGGAATCTCAGGAGACAGACGGCACCAGCTCTCCTGACACACCCGATTTCCAAGTCTGGAGATTCTAGAACATTCTAGTTGTTTACCTGTAAGCTCCAGGGCTCCAGCCTGCATCTCTTGCACTCTCACCCACATGACAAATAAATAAATAAATGTAAAAGACATCATGCCTACCTCGTGCAAACAGACAGCCTTTACAGCACTGACAAACGAAGGCATTAGCCAAACAACCGACAGTTTGAGTGTGCACGTGTCAAACTATTATAGGCCACTAAAGACTTAAACCTTTGAGTTTCATGTTTGTATACAACTGTGTGGTGGCCGTTTCTGATTCCTGATGGCGCAGCATTCATCTTCTTATAACTAACTCACTCACTGTCCTCACTAAGTGTAAAATCAACAACTTTTCTTTTGACATTTCTGCATATTTTTTTTATTTATTACAAAACGTAAAAATCCCATTGTGTGCTTGGAACATTAGACGACACAGGAAATGTATATTCCGGGGGTTCTGCAGGGTAAACAGACACTGAGTAGGTGTATCAACTGAGGTATGGAAAGAGGAAGAGAGAAATAATCTGAACACAAACAAGCAGGAACGTGTGTCGAAACGTTTACCAAACTTCTGTCTGCCAGACATTGACGAATGATTTGATTTTGGGGGTATTATGATTTAGAGTCTGTGTCTGTGCGAGTGTGTGTGTAAATGTGTGTGTTCATGTGAGTGTGTGTTTGGGACTGTGTGTGTGGGACTGTGTGTGTCCCACTCTCTCCACAGGCTGGTTCACTTGGGGCCGAAATAGTCCACCACCCCGCTGCCCCTCCGACCGTCAAAGAAGAAGAAGTTCCTGTGTGGTGTGTCCCTCTGAGAGAGAGCCTGCGGGGACAGGGGAGGGAGGAGGGGGGGAGAGGATGGGGGGAGGGAGGAGGGGGAGAGAGGGGAGGGAGGAGGGGGAGAGAGGAGAGGGAGGAGGGGGAGAGGGAGGAGGGGGAGAGAGGGGAGAGGGAGGAGGGGGAGAGAGGGGAGGGAGGAGGGGGAGAGAGGGGAGGGAGGAGGGGGAGAGAGGGGAGGGAGGAGGGGGAGAGAGGGGAGAGAGGAGGGGGAGAGGGGAGGGAGGAGGGGGAGAGAGGGGGGAGGGAGGAGGGGGAGAGAGAGGAGGGAGGAGGGGGAGAGAGGAGGGGGAGAGAGGGGAGAGGGAGGAGGGGGAGACGTTGATATCAGCACAACACCTCATCACACACAGACTGACAAGGTGTCGCACGCACATCCCTAAGAGAGCAGAGGCCCATCTCCCTGAGGTGTGTGTGTGTAGGTGTGTGTGTGTAGGTGTGTGTCGTGCTTGGCGCTGAGGGATCTGCGTGCCATTCGTTGACTTTGCCCGGCGAGACGTCAATCGTCAGTTGCAGATAGTTTCATCATTGTCGCTGTGGAGACAGACTGGCCTTGTGCCCCTCTTACAGAGAGGTCTGGCCTGTACCTGTAACTCTAATACTCTTACCTCTCTCCTTCCCCTCCCTTCCCTTGCCTTCCCCTCCCTCTCTCTCTCTCTCTCTCTCTCTCCCCCTCCCTCCCTCCCCTCCACTTTAAACAGCCTTAAAACTCTTCTACTCTAACCTACCTAACTTAGCCACCAACTCATCTCCTCACCAGTTTATCTAGTAATCTTTGATAGCCACTAACTCATCTCCTCAGCTGCCAGACTAGAGGCCCTCTGGCCCAGATAGACGTCCTAACTTCTCATCTCCATTGTGATCGTCAGAAGAGAGGGGGGGAGGGTGGGCCGGGCGGGGCCACATCCAACCATCGCACAGTTCTGGATTTTACCCAGAATCCAGCAGGGCGGCCAGCTGTCTGGTGATTGGCCGTCTCTCCTTCCGCAGCTTGGCCCTCTGCGAGGGGCACTTTACTGCGGGCCGGGCGGTGACGTTGGGGGTGTTGCTATGGGAATGGCGGGGCGTTGCTATGGGGACGGCGGGGAATTGCTACGGAAACCCTGTATCCCTGTAGCTGTTGTTGGTCAAACACAGTAACGGCAGTGTTGGCCCGACACTGTGCAGGTGGCTGGTCACTGTCAGCTAGGCAGCAGAGGGGCGGAGCCTCACCTTGACGACTTCCTGTCCCAGGACTCCGCCCACCACAGCACACACTGGAGACATCTCAGAGAAGCAGTAGCTAGAGGGGAACAGAACACACATGGTTAATGTTGTGGTGTGTGAGAGGGAGTGTGTGTGCGTGTGCATGTACAGTGTGTGTGTGTGTACAGTGTGTGTGTACAGAGCGTGTGTGTGTGTGTGTACAGTGTGTGTGTGTGTGTGTACAGTGTGTGTGTGTACAGTGTGTGTGTACAGAGTGTGTGTGTGTACAGTGTGTGTGTGTGTGTGTACAGAGTGTGTGTGTGTGTACAGTGTGTGTGTGAGTGTGTACAGTGTGTGTGTGTGTACAGAGTGTGTGTGTGTGTGTGTACAGTGTGTGTGTGTGTACAGAGTGTTACCTGACAAAGTCATCTGGCAGCACATCACTGCTGACCCCCATGACCTCCAACACGTCATCGCGGATCTGGAGCAGCAGCTGGGAGTCCGACGCAAAGGTTTCTGGGTAGGGGTCGCGACCTTTGTCTGTGCGGAACTTCAGGAGCACTGCGGAGAGATTGTGAAAACTGTGTTTTCAACTGTTCAACAGAATATACAGACCACACATAGTACAGTAAAGGAACATTCTAATCAGTGTCCATCAAACAGGCCGATAATCAGTTGTGTGGTGATTCTATCAAATGGCTACTATCTCGACAGGCACGTTTACCACATCATAGTTAGCCTACCCCCTCAATGTAGCTACATAGCGATACACTGCACGAAACTGTCCCAATGTTGACACACAACTTTCACTGGGTCCCAGTCCCATGGAGGAGGAAAACAACAGCGGTTGCTACTAAAGACAGCGGTAACTGTTGCCGCGGTAATAGTAGCTTTGTTATTTAAAACATGCGGGCACTTGGGGCACTATATATAAATGTAAGTGTAATGTAAATATCCCATGTCGTGATTCTCGCCGACAAATCAGTAGTCTGCAGTGTTTTCACATAGATGTTTTGTGTCTCCTGGGACCAGATTTGCTTTGTCAAAAGATGTAGGCCTATATGTCTTCTGATAATGTTAATAAAAAAATAAAAAAAGATTGTCAGATTTGTCAAGCCGGTACCATAGTCAGGTCATGGAATCAGCATCCACCAACTAAAGGCTGGTAAAATATGCAAGAAGCAATGAGATGTTCTACACTCAACAGCCCTAAAACAAATCTATTGAGTGGCTGGTCAAGTTTTAAAGTTTACTAGCAAAAAGTTAATTTTGCACCCTTCATCCAGTGGAAAAGTGCCAAAATACTTAAGTGGCTGTTTCTACAACTTACTTTTCAACTCGGTCTGTCAACCATAGGCGTAGATTAAATTTTACACATTTTGAAAATCACACACACATTAATAAGAAAATCATATTTACGGCCGCATCCTTAGTTATATATATCAAAAAGATGTCCCGCCCGCATATGAAAACAAGGCCACACCCCTGCACTCAACGATGGTGTAGAAATCAGGTTCCAGTCCCCAGGAACGGATCTACAGCTGTTATGGGGGACGTGGCTGTTCACGACTCACAACCACAAACACACTGGGAGGATGCCTTAGGGCCTCAACGTGAGTGATATTAAAAAGGGGAACACACTCTCGCTCTCCCCCACACTTCCCCTTAGTCCGTCCATCCACCGCTTCACACAGGCCAATCCTCCCACTTCTGTTTCCACTACGCTGCTACACACACTCAAAAACTAACAAACACACACACACACTCAAAAACTAACAAACACACACACACGCATCACACATGCATAAATATTCCCTCACCCACTCTCACTGAATGATGCAAGCGTTTGCCAGTCAGGTAGGCATTCAAACAGCAAATTCACTTCTACTACTACAGGAAAATGACACCTGGAACATTGATAACATCTGAGCATGTATATAGCCCCTAGTTAGGAATAAACTCAATCAAAGTATAGGGAAAGTGTGAGCACATGACTGACTAGAGCTTCTTTCTTTTCAGCTCTATCAGAGAAGCTGTTTTCACGTCTACTCAGGTGTGTGTGTGTGTGTGTGCGCGTGTGTGCGGTTTTGCGTGCATTAGCAGTGCAACATCTTTTGTGGTGAGTCTTATGGTGTGTGTGTGTGTGTGTGTGTGTGTGTGTGTGTGAGAGAAAGGAAGGTGCTGTAAGAGGGGAAGTTAACACTTCCCTTTGCACATCTCCTAGATCACACGCACACACACACACGTGTCTAATTATAGTAACAATCTAATACTGGCTCACACCTCGGAAAATAAACTCAAAAACAGACAGATTTTCTATTTCCACACTGGCTGCGATTGAGTGGCATGAGCCACTGCCCTGTGCCAATCAGGGCAGTGCAGAGGAGGTGGAAAGTTCATCTCATTTGCTGATATTTTCTAGGGGAATGAGCCAGGTAGATGTCATTGCACATGACTGGCCAAGGATAGACGGGCCGTGATGGAAACTATGCAGACAGGGCTGAAATAACTCCCCAACACGAGAGGAACAAGACGTTACACTGGAACCATGCAAACAATGCAGAACAACATCGTGGCATTGTGGGATATGCGGTCCTTACCGTGCAACAGGAAGTAGTCGGAGGGGGTGCGCTTCAAGCTGCTCTGGGCCTTCTCACTCGTCCAATCAACTTCCAGAGCCTCCTTTAACGAACAGAAGCTGCTCATCTGTCAGATGAAATGAGGGAAAAGGAGAGGAGGGGGGGGGGGGGGGGGGGACAGGAGTTTATTGTTAGGAAATAGTGTGCCTCTTGTCATTCCGCTAAATGACTTTAATTGTTTTCCTTTATCCTTATTTAAGTAATAAATTCACAACTTTTGGGATGAGGAGTAAAGCTCCCCTGCATGTGAACATTGCAGGGGAGGTGAAGGTGTGAAGGTGCCATCTGCAACACCACCTTCTTGATCATGGTGGTCTCGCTGGGGTCCACCTTGGGCTTCTTGGCCTCAGGCCCATCACGAGGCTCCTCGCTGGGCTTCACCACCTTGGGCTTCTCCCTGGAGGACGAGCACAACCATGAACCACAACCAGGAACCACACCCATGAACCAGAGAACCAGACAGCAAACAGGCCAGACAGCTCAAACGGGGACACACGCACAAAGACACACACAGAGCACACATACACACACACACACACAGAGAGCACACACACAGAGCACACACAGAGAGCACACACACACAGAGAGAGCACACACACACAGAGAGAGCACACACACACAGAGAGCAAACACACACAGAGAGAGCACACACAGAGAGAGCACACACACACACACACACACACACACACAGAGAGAGCATACACACACACACACACACACACACAGAGAGCATACACACACAGAGAGAGCATACACACACAGAGAGCACACACACACACGTACTCCACATAGTTGTGTTCTCGGCCGAGGTTGGAGAACATGTATCCATGGTAACCAAAGACATCGCCGCAGAACACCTTGATGTTCCGCTGGGAGCAGAGCTGGTCGACCCGCACCGACAGATCCCTGGAACAGCCTGTCAGACACACCTGGAGAGGAGGATTAACGCCATCAGGACTACAACTCCCAGCGTGCAACAGTGGGAGTCCACCTGGACTACATGTACTGTACGGCTCAGGGCCTGTTTACACCGGATTTACACCAGCAACCTCTTCTGCAGTCCAATGCTCTAACCACTGAGCAATCCCCTCCCCAAGGGAGGCGAACACACAGGCCCCGCAGGTCACCTGACACACAGGCCCCGCAGGTCACCTGACACACAGGCCCCGCAGGTCACCTGACACACAGGCCCTGCAGGGCACCTGACACACAGGCCCTGCTGCAGGGCACCTGACACCCAGGCCCTGCAGGGCACCTGACACCCAGGCCCTGCAGGGCACCTGACACACAGGCCCTGCAGGTCACCTGACACACAGGCCCCGCAGGTCACCTGACACACAGGCCCCGCAGGGCACCTGACACACAGGCCCCGCAGGTCACCTGACACCCAGGCCCTGCAGGGCACCTGACACACAGGCCCTGCTGCAGGTCACCTGACACACAGGCCCCGCAGGTCACCTGACACACAGGCCCCGCAGGGCACCTGACACACAGGCCCCGCAGGTCACCTGACACACAGGCCCCGCAGGTCACCTGACACACAGGCCCCGCAGGTCACCTGACACACAGGCCCCGCAGGTCACCTGACACACAGGCCCCCAGGTCACCTGACACACAGGCCCCGCAGGTCACCTGACACACAGGCCCCGCAGGGCACCTGACACCCAGGCCCTGCAGGGCACCTGACACACAGGCCCCCAGGTCACCTGACACACAGGCCCCCAGGTCACCTGACACACAGGCCCCGCAGGTCACCTGACACACAGGCCCCGCAGGGCACCTGACACACAGGCCCCCAGGTCACCTGACACACAGGCCCCCAGGTCACCTGACACACAGGCCCCCAGGTCACCTGACACACAGGCCCCGCAGGGCACCTGACACACAGGCCCCCAGGTCACCTGACACACAGGCCCCCAGGTCACCTGACACACAGGCCCCGCAGGGCACCTGACACACAGGCCCCGCAGGTCACCTGACACACAGGCCCCCAGGTCACCTGACACACAGGCCCCGCAGGGCACCTGACACACAGGCCCCCAGGTCACCTGACACACAGGCCCTGCTGCAGGGCACCTGACACACAGGCCCCCAGGTCACCTGACACACAGGCCCTGCTGCAGGGCACCTGACACACAGGCCCCGCAGGTCACCTGACACACAGGCCCCGCAGGTCACCTGACACACAGGCCCCCAGGTCACCTGACACACAGGCCCTGCTGCAGGGCACCTGACACACAGGCCCCGCAGGGCACCTGACACACAGGCCCCGCAGGTCACCTGACACACAGGCCCCGCAGGTCACCTGACACACAGGCCCCGCAGGGCACCTGACACACAGGCCCCGCAGGTCACCTGACACACAGGCCCCGCAGGTCACCCGAGGACAGCAGCTCAACAAAACGCTGTTGTTGTTCACCAACAGGGCCTGCCTGGAGGGGTGGTGCTGTGAACAGGGTGTGGCGGGGACAATGACATTAGACACAAGTGACCCAAGGGCTGGGTCCACCTTATCCAGCTGACCAAACCCAGCACAGCCCTAGGACACAGATAAGGATGTGTGTGTGTGTGTGGTCCTGGGAGCAGTCAAGCATCTCTAAAGTTCACCTCTTATCAGGCTGTATGGCAGAGGACAGCTTGTTCTCATGCTTTGCATGCATCATCTCTTGCATCAGCCAAACCAGAACTGCCACCATGTCTGCTTGTGAGACTAGGATAACAGGCTGGACCATTCACCCAGCACCCTCCTCATCTCAGAACACACCACCTCACCAGACCCCTCCCACAACCATCACATCAGAGCACGCAGCTGTCGGCATGTCTGCCTGCCTGACAGCATGCCTGTCTGCCTGCCTGACAGCATGCCTGTCTGCCTGCCTGACAGCATGCATGTCTGCCTGCCTGACAGCATGCCTGTCTGCCTGACTGTCTGTCAGCATGTCTGTCTGCCTGACTGTCTGTCAGCATGCCTGTCTGTCTGCATGTCTGCCTGCCTGACAGCATGCCTGTCTGCCTGCCTGACAGCATGCCTGTCTGTCTGCATGTCTGTCTGCTGGTCTGTCAGGGGGAGAAGGGGTAACAGTTGGGTCCCTTGAGCTGTGAGAACCACCTGCTCTCTCTCCCCCCCTCTCTCTCTCTCTCTCTCTCTCTCTCTCTCTCTCTCCTCTCCCTCTCCCTCTCCCTCTCCCTCTCCCTCTCCCCCCCCCCCCCCTCTCTCTCTCTCTGGGTACCAAAGCACATCCTCCTAGCCAATCCCTCAGTTTAGGCAACAGCATCCAACGAGGCAGACTGCCCCCCAAAATCACACATTTACAAACCAGACATCCTTCAACAGCTTCCCAGCGTTGAGCATCAGACGTATCCGTTGAAACAGATCAAAGTGTTTTAGAAGCCACCTATCCCCCCCCCCCCCCCCCCCCCCCCCCTACTGAACTTCAGATGGAACCCCCCATGGGAACGATGTGGTGGTTCTCCATGGCAGACTGGCTTGGAAGAGCAGCTTTCACAGCACAGGTGCGATGTAGGGACCCAGGGGGGTTTCAGACAGGCTGTCTGCACAGAGAAGCTAACCATTAAAAACAAACAAATATAAAAGCGATTTCGAGAAATGTGTTTTGACAATTATTACTAAGCTTAAGGTTATGGGTATTGGTTTCGTAATCGATGTTTGAGAAAATCTACTAGAACAAAACTAAAGAAATATCAAGTTAAATCCTATGGCAATTTTTTTGGGAATTTAACAGAGACAATCAAATTAGTGCAAAACAAGCAGTCTGGAGTTTGGCTCTTCCTCATATAAATACAGGAACAAAGACCTGCAGCCATATACAGCACGGTGTAGAGGCGCCATCTAGTGGACACAGAGAGAAACACAATCCAGTATCCAATCTGATTAGATACTTGGTATCATGACAAGTAAAGAAAAACATAACAGGGTGTGTTATCTGAGGGCGTGTCTCAATAACCATACTACCCTACTATTAAGTATGCCAGAAGAATATTGGGTACGTCCCAATTCATAGCATGTCACGTGCAGCATGGCAGACATACCAGGACGTCCTACTGCATCTGGTTGCAATGTTATGATGAAGTAGAAAGTTGTTAGTTTGATGCGCTTTTAATGTGTCTACATGGTCTGTGCTGTACCCCAAATGACCTCTCAACATTAAAGTTGTCAAAAACAAAATATGTTGTAAGGGCAGCTACAGTACGTGCTAAAAAAAAATGTCAAAAAGAGTGTGAGTAGAGACTTGGGGGTCACTCCCTTACCGCATCGAACTGCAGGAAGAACTCGTCACGCTTGGTGTCAACGCGCTCCGTGTCTGCCTTCACTTCCACCATGGGGTTGAGGTACTGAGCGCGCTCCAGAGAGGCCTGGGCTCGGTTGGTACCCCTGGCTGTCACCGGAATGAGGAACTGGGCCCTTCCAGACTCCTCTGTCACCTGGGGCAACCGACAGAGGAGGGACTGGGTCAGTTAAGACATCCGCGTGTACGGAGAATCAACGTTTACGGTGACCATCCGACCAAACGCGTCGACATTGTGTGAAGAGGGTCTTAACTGGGCGTAGCGCCGTAGTTCGTACCTGCTCGTGGTCCAGCATCGTTAGCCCCTTGACACCAGCCAGGATGAGGTTCTTGGCCACCTCTGCCCCGAGACCCCCCATGCCCACCAAGAGCACGCGCGAACCTCGGAGCCTGGCAGACACGTTTAACAGAACCAATAGACAGACAAATAAGTACAGTGTAGACGGGCAATAAGAATCATGAGTTTGATACTAGTAGACGAGCAAGCTTTCTATTGAACAAGTTAGCTAGCTAACGTAAACAAACTGACCCTGGGGTAGTAACTTTTGGGTCAACGTTATCATGGCTTTGCATAGATGTATATTGACCTCTTAAATAAAAAGAAAACTGGCAAATAATTAAATAGCTAAAGCGGCTAGATGGACAGCTAGCCACTTTATAAGAAACAATAGCAGCTAATGCTGTTAGCCGTCTATCTCTACCTCTTTTGTGCATCTAGACCCCACAGTCGAATCTGCCGGTCATATTGGGCAGCTTCTTCTTCGCTGATTGCGTCTTCCCTCTCAATCATGTCAATCATCTCGGATTCCTTTAGAAATATTGATTATACGTTTTTCGGTACTGAATGTTTGTAACGAGATAGCTATTTCCCCTTTAAAACACGGTGGAAGTCCCGCTGAGACTGATTTGAAAGGACGCTAAATGATGACGTTGCAGCCACGGCATGAAACGATCAGCGACAAAGAAAAACAGTGTTTTTCTGTTATGATTTAATGTTAAAGAAGAATTGTAATGTTTAATGCGATATTACAATGTTTTATAATAATACAATATCTGTATTATTATTCAAATGTCTTTGTCCTTTGCCTAATAGCGAAGTTCTTTTTCTTTTCTTTTTCTCAGAGTGAGTGAATCAAACAACTTCGGTAAATTTCGTAGACGTATGACCGACGTTGTGTGCTGTCGTCATCATCGGAAAAGTCCGCCCCCTCCAAGTAGTCTTTGGAGAAGACGGCCAGCCATTTTAGTGAATGAGCTGGCTTTCACAGCGCAACTGTAGGACGGAGAACCTCAGGACTCATATTCAACCTATTTCTCTTACAACTGTTAGTGGGAATTGACTACTATGAACTGAAACTCTTCCTAAAAACAATTAACCAGTAGATCCAAGTGAAGTGACGCATAAGCCAGTAGAATCCAGTGTCGAGTTGTAATTTTTTGCACCTCAATGTGTAGCTAGAGGAAATGGCTGTGGAAAGCATGACTGTCCATCCAAACTCCCCAACAACAACCAACCACGAACACAACAGCCTTCTCACTGATGAAAGGTCGAGTAATTCTACAATCATATTTCTACCAAACTATTTATTTGTCCTGTGCTTTTTAGGTATAAAAAGCACGGGATTTCTTTTTCCTTTTTTCTTTCAAAGGGATAAAGTCGCCTTTTTTTCTGGGGAACAAGTACAGAGGTAACGAACGCCATGTTGAACCGATGCTCAACGCAAAGTGGAAAGTCAAACATAAACCTGGAATATATAGTATTTGATAATTACTGAGGGATCAATTTTGTCCACGAAGAAAAAAAAAAGACCATCAGTTCCATCAACTTCTCCAGAAAAGTCGCACCATCTAAAGAAAAGATTCAAGTGCTTGCTAGCTAATTTTCCACTATTGCAATGTCACAAGCTAATTATAAATTTAATGTAGTTAACGTATATGGAAACCTATGTAAATTAACAGTAGACTTCTATATTGTAAAGAATAGCCCCACAATAGAGCAGTGTACATTTATTAGCGTGCTGTTTCACTAACACCAAGCAAGCTGAGAAAAATGGACAATCAGCTAACAAGCTAACGTTAGCCAGTCTGACTAGCTAGCCTAGTTTAGTTAAATTACAGTACTCTTCATGGCTAAGTTAGCCAGAACCAGTGCCCGCCTATCATTATCTTGAACAGATTTTTTCAATTTCCCAATTAGTGTTTATTGAAAGTTTCAGGTCAAACTTCTCATATGAATTACTTGGTTAACTAACTGCCAGGAAAACATGTTGGAAATTGATGTGTTAGGGCCCCAGCTAGCTAGCCAACTAGCTAGACGAAGCTAGCTAGCTGGCTAGCTTGCTACGCAGTTAAAAAGTATCACGATGGGGGAGGTGAAAACCATAGATGACGGTACTAGTAGCTTGCCAATTGTATTTTCGTACTCACTTGATACGTTCATATCAGTTATTAACTCTCCCCATAATGTAAACAATTTAATATGTATTATTGGATACAAAACGAGCTTTTCATTAAACGGACAGGCCCCGTCTCTACAAACTTTGGAAAATGTCTACATTTTACGATAGTAAATCGATTATTCTGTTAAGGCCTTAATACACGGTCATCGTCGAGGGCAGTTTGATATTTTCTCAAATGTGTTTTACGATGTTAACCCCTCTTCTCCCCAGCAGGACAGCCGAGTCAGCCATTTTAGATTGTGTTCCCTAATAACCAACCCAAGCCCCAGAACTTTGTTAAACGTTTGCAAAGCATTCCAGAAGTGAAAAGTGAAGTAAAACACAAAAGTTCCCCATCTATCTAACTCCCTGCTTGCCACGTTTGTCTTATGTTCCCCAATGCCACTCCACCCGTACTATAAGTTCCCCAAATTGCTCAGGGGTTTTAATGCCAATAGCTGGAAAGTGGTAATAATGACATTGAGTGCCAAAATAAGATGATCTTGTTCTTGTGAGTAATGGCCATAATTTGGTACCAACACATTTTTTTGCAGTCTTTTATGTTCACTCATTTATTGAAGAATATAATCTGTATATGTATTATTATGCATGAGCATGAATGATGTAGTACATTTGAAATTGTATGTTTAAATTCGAGAACAAGAACGAAGATAGTTACTTTTTCCACAGCCCCAAACTCTGTCATCCTATGATTGGGTGTAGCAAGTCAGTGCATGATAAACCTCTAGTCTAGGATAGTCTACTAATGTTGCTGCTACATGTTGAATCAGAGATCAGTCACCATGTGGGAGATCACAAAGCCCTTTTTATTTAAAAATAATTACCGGCGTTGGTGTGGGGCTGTTTTTATGTCATGAACGTACTATGTGAAATGTCAATTTAGGGCTGAGTAATTATAAACAGTTGGATTAGGATTTTGGCTTCGGACCACAGATTACTTTGTGTGATTTACACCCCCACTCAGAGGCTAGTGGCTGTGTGTATTCACAGCCTGGCTGAGGAGACCAGGGACACCTCTGTTGGGAACAGTATGACTGGAATCTGGTCTTGGGATGGTCCTGGCGTGTCCAGTATCAGGCAGAAGGGAGGCCAGAGTTTGTATGTGACATACCACTAGGGTAGAAGGACTGCTAGACGGTTGCAGTCAGTAGAGTCGTTGTTATCACCACGCTTTCCTGTTCCCCACATGCTGTCTCTTTGTCTGTCTGACTGTGTCTGTACGTCTGCCTGTCTGTGTGCCTGCCTGTTTGTAAGTCTTTAGGTCTGCCTGACTGTCTGTCTGGTTATATGTCCGCCTGTCTGTCTGGCCAATAGAAACCCACTCCTCTCACCATGAAAGGCCTCCTTGTGTGTTGTACTGGATTATCGTGTGTGCGTGTCACAGTCGTGGCAGGACATGATTTACTGGTTAGCTTAGCCAGAGTTTGATCATTGAAGGGATTGTCTTGGTGGTTGAGTGACCAAACAGGTTGTGAAAGAAGATAGGTTTTAGTTGTCGTTTGTTGGTTGAGTGAGTAGTCCATTATCAATAGAAGTCATCGTAGGATTTGCCTGTGTCTGTGTTGCGAGCTTGGCTTGGTAGATATCAGATCTTTGGTGGTTTAAAGGAAGTCAGGCCTAGTTATCCGAGGAAGTGGTTTGATGAGCAGGAGATACACTGTTGATGCTCGTTCACGTCTTCAAACTAAAAACACCAGCTGAGACACATCACCATTTCTGATGGGCCCTGAACCCCGATCTAAACAAAAAACATGTCATTCAAACTGTCCACCCTTTCTCCATGAATGCCCCCTCTCTCCCACTCACACACACTCCGTCTCCTTCTCTCGCTCGCTCTCCAAAAGAGATGACCTTCAGCTCTCCAAGCCGCTCTCCAGCCCTCACAAACAATGGTTATCTTTTATGATTGATTGATTTCGCACAGATTAATAATTAAAGGATCGTCTTATGTATTCACAAGCGTGTGAACATAGCAACAAGTCCTGACTGACCAAAGTCCCATCAGCTCCTGCACCAGCACCCTCACTGTAACCTCCGTCACAGATCATATTTAGCACAGTTACCAAACAAGTTGCAACATCTCAAAGTCTGGGTGATGTCCAGAGTGTAGAAAGTGTTGGAACTAGAGGGCCTTTTGGGTGAGGGCTGGTGGTGTGGTTAATGTTTACATTTAGTCATTTAGCAGACGCTCTTATCCAGAGCGACTTACAGTAAGTACAGGGACATTCCCCCGAGGCAAGTAGGGCGAAGTGCCTTGCCCAAGGACACAACGTCATTTTGGCATGGCCAGGAATCGAACTGGCAACCTTCTGATTACTAGCCCGCTTCCCTAACCGCTCAGCCACCTGACTCCCGTTGACTCCTGACTAATGTTTCAAACACACACACACACACGCCTACAAAGCACACACAGCTGAGCAACCATTAAGAATTAAAATCTTTTTTCCCTTTCAAGCATGGCAAAGTTCCACCCCTCTGAGTTGTGTCCCCCCCCCCCCCCCCTTCACAATGCTCCGATTGGCTCCTAAGAATTCCTATTCTAATGACTGTCTTTCTAACCCTGGAAGTAAACATGAGCTGTGTAAAGCCTTGCAGTGATCCCCCTGGGCTAGTTGTTGACGTGTTCCCCTGCCTACTGTCTTCCTCAAGGCGAGAGGACGGGGAGCTGGAGGAGGGAGAGCTGGAGGATGATGGAGGGGAGGTGGAAGAGGAGGAGCCCAGCGGAGGAACAGCAGCAGCAGTAGGAGGAGATGGAGGAGAGGATGATGGAGGTGCAGCAGCAGCAGCAGCAGGAGGAGGAGGAGGGGGAGGAGGAGGGGGAGGAGGAGGAGGAGGAGGAGAGGAGGCACCCCCGCCAGAGAAACGGCGCCGGAGCAAAGAACGCCATGCCAGCCCCTCAGACGAAGACAAGGCGCACCGCCGCAAGAGGAAGAGGAGGAAGGAGAGGGAGCGGGAGAAGGAGAAGAGGAGAGCCAAGAAACGCCGTAAATCCAAACACAAAGTAGGTTGTGTGTGTGCTCCCCAACCAGCTCAGCTGCATTCTCTCCCTCCATGCACCCTGACCTCACACTCCGTGTGTGTGTGTGTGTGTTCCAGCGCCATGCCTCGTCCAGTGACGACCACTCAGACTTCAGTGATGATTCAGACTACAGCCCCAGTGAGAAGAGGAAATACAGGGACTACAGCCCCCAATACCCTCCCCCGGTAGGCACACACACACACACACAGGATGGGAAAGGAACCCCAGACCGTTTAGTGTAGCACCTGACACCTGTATCTCTTTAGATCTCTAAACTTTCAACTTCCATCCTTGTGTGTACCACCCCCCTCTCTCTCAGTCTCATGCAGGCTACCCTCCCCCTCCCCCGTCGGGCCACGGGGGCCCCCTGCCCAAGAAGGGGGCCGGGGGCGGCGGGGGCTACATGAAGATGGACAAGGCGGGGGGCTACGGGGGCTACGAGGACTACGAGGAGGACACCTACGAAGGGGAGGAGGACGAGGACATGGTCGACCAAGACTACGACGACTTCGCCAAGGAGCTCAACCAGTACCGCAAGGCCAAGGAGGGGGGCGGCGGGGGCGGGACCACCCGCGGGGGCCGGGGGAGCAAGGCAGGAGCCAGAGGTGATTGGACTGTGGTTGCTAGGCTTGTTGCTGGGCGGATGTGGCAGGGGGTTGATCTGAAACTGGTCTTCAACCCTGGTCCTCAGGGCCCACTGGTCCTGAGGTCCAGACAGCCTTGGGTTGAAGACCACTGAACTAAAGTACTGACCGTGTTTCCTGGTTCTGTGCCTCTCTCCGTAGGGGGCAAAGGTCGCATGAAGAACCAGAGGGGGCGTGGCCGCGGAGGCATGAGGGGAGGGAGAGGGGGTAGAGGAGGAGGAGGAGGCCGGGGTAGGGGGGGAGGTGGACGAGGAGGAGGAGGGGGAGGAGGAGGAGGAGGGGGGGGGGGGAGGAGGAGGAGGAGGAGGAGGTGGAGGAGGGAAGATGGGAGGAGAGAACGATGATGGAGAAGGAATGTACGGAGGAGACGACATGGAGGTGAGTCAAACACCATCCCACTTTCACTGAACACCAAACAAGCATGTAGAGTCGTCCTGTGTGCGCGTGTGTGTGTGCGCGTGTGTGTGTGCGCGCGTGTGTGTGTGCGTTAACACAGTGCCAGTGTGAACCAGAGTAGAGTTCTTCTCTGAGAACCTGTTGGTTGGCTGTGTGGAGGCGTGACTCAACTAGCTTTGTGTTTTCAGCAGTACGGGGAGGACGACTATGACAACATGGCCGAGGATGATTATGACGACTACTCCAAGGACATGAACCCGTACAGGAAGAAAGACCGGGGCAGAGGTGAGCTCCCGGGCCTGGCGTCCCAGCATGCACCTGGTCTGAACACAAGCAGACAGCATGAGGACAAGTCGACATGTTAACCCTGTTTGCTCATTCTTATTTTCTCTCTTCGGTTTCCTTCACTCCTCCTCTCCCCCCCACACCCCTCTTCCTCCCTCCTCCTCCTCTTCCCTCTATTCCCACCGTCAGGAGGTAAAGGCGGTCGCGGGCGTGGCCGGGGTAAAGGTGGGCGTGGCATGAATCGGGGCCGAGGCCGTAACCGAGGGCGTGGCCGGGGCGGAGACCAGGGTCACGACGAGGACAACAATGGAGACATGGAGACGGGGGTGAGGGGACACCACCATGTGCCCTGCTGTGTGTGTGTGTGTGTCCTGCTGTGTGTGTGTGTGTCCTGCTGTGTGTGTGTGCCCTGCTGACTGTGTGTGTGTGTGTGTCCTGCTGTGTGTGTGTGTGTGTGTGTGTGTGTCCTGCTGTGTGTGTGTGCCCTGCTGACTGTGTGTGTGTGTGTGTCCTGCTGTGTGTGTGTGCCCTGCTGACTGTGTGTGTGTGTGCCCTGCTGACTGTGTGTGTGTGCCCTGCTGACTGTGTGTGTGTGCCCTGCTGACTGTGTGTGTGTGTCCTGCTGTGTGTGTGTGCCCTGCTGACTGTGTGTGTGTGTGTGTGTGCCCTGCTGACTGTGTGTGTGTGCCCTGCTGACTGTGTGTGTGTGCAAGCAGGACGGAGGGGGAGGAGGGGGGCAGAGGAGGACTGATGAGAAGCAGCAGGATAAGAAGGGGAAGGCCATCTGCAAGTACTACATAGAGGGACGCTGCACCTGGGTGAGAGAGCAGCACCACACACACACACATGTACACACACACACACACACACACTGTACTGTGTGTGGTGCGTTCTCACTGTTGTGTCCTGGTCCGTATGTGTCTCCAGGGAGACCACTGCAACTTCAGCCACGACATCGAGCTGCCCAAGAAGAAGGAGCTGTGCAAGTTCTACATCACAGGCTTCTGTGCCCGCGCCGAGAACTGCCCCTACATGCACGATATCCTTCACTTACAGAGAGAGGGGGTGTGTGTGTGAGAGTGTGTGTGTGTGTTAGAGAGTGTGTGTTAGAGAGTGATTGTGTGTAAGAGAGTGTGAGAGAGAGACCGTGTGTTGGTTCCTGGGTTCCTTGACTCCTGGCTGTACGTGACTTCCCCTGCAAGCTGTTCCACACCACAGGGAACTGTGTGAACGGGGATGAGTGCATGTTCTCCCACGACGCCCTGACGGACGACACACAGGAGCTGCTCAACAAGGTGAGCCCTCCAGTCCTCTGATTGGCTCACAGCCCTCCAGTCCTCTGGTTGGCTCAAAGCCCTATCTGTCTGTTTAATCATCATGCTGTTCTCTGTCTTAAACACCTTCTCTCTCTTCCTCCCTCTCTCCCTCCCCCCCCCAGATGTTGGCGGAGGATGCTGAGGCAGGAGCGGAGGATGAGAAGGAGGTGGAGGAGCTGAAGAAGCAGGGGATCAACCCCCTCCCCAAGCCGCCGCCCGGGGTGGGCCTCCTCCCCACGCCCCCCCGGCCGGGCCCCCCCGACAACTCCAGCGCCGGAGACTTCTGTCCCTCAGGAGGGGACTTCGGCCCCCCGGGGCCCCTCCAGGGCGGGCCCATGCCCCCCAGCGGTCCCCCAGGCCCCATGTCTGGTCCCGGCCCCTGTCCCGGCCCCCCTCCACCTTGCCAGGACGGCGGGGGTCCCTACCAGGGCCCTCCCAACCCCAACGGCCCGCCCCCAAACATCGGCCCCCCTCCCCCCTGCGGGGGTGGAGGCAAGAAGATCCCCTCCCTGTTTGAGATCAAGGTCCAGCCCACCGGACAGCTGGCCCAGAAACTAGCCGTCAGGTGAGCACCGCCTGCTAGGTGTGTCGTGTGTGTGTGTCCTCTGTGTGTGTGTGTCCTCTGTGTGTGTGTTGTGTATGTGTGTCCTGTCAGTGTGCTGTTAAGTTTTAGCACTGTTGATAAATCAACACAGAAACATTGTAGTGTCTGTGTAGAGTTGTAGAGCAGGTGTCCAGCCAGCGTGCTAACCACCAGACTGTCTCCCCCCCTCCCCAGGAGTCAGACCCCCGGCTCCACCCAGGGCCAGACGGGCCCCCCCGGACCCCAGGGCCCCCCCAGTGGCCCCCCGCCCCGCTTCCCCGGCCCCCCTCCCCCAGGGCACCCCGGCATGATGTCACCGGACATGCAGAACATGGGAATGGGCATGAACCAGGGGCCCCCCTCCATGGGACCTGGGCCCCCCATGATGCCGGGCTTTGGCCCAGGCGACGGGCCCCCCATGGGGGGCATGACACCCCCGGGTCCTGGGGGTAACTTCTTTGAGAACTTCTTCAACCAGCAGCAGAAGATGGAGGGCGTGCTGGAGGAAGGTGAGGGCTTGAGAGGGAGAGAAGAAGCAGTGCTGCTGGAGTCAATATCGTCCCGCTGGACGGAGACGTTGTGTTCGGGTGGAACGATACTTTTGGCTGCCTGTGTTTTCTTCTTCATTTAGTGTTTGGGAGCTGTGGATTTCACTGGGCCTGCTCTTGTTTCTTAATGCTAAACCAAGACATGTTAATTCTGTCTCTCAATGTGTTCCAGGATAAACCCTTGTGTAGTTTTTATTTGTGTAGTATTGTTACGAGCAGTATCTCACGTGCCCATAGAACTGCACCTAAACCCTGGAGGAAGACGAGCAAAGCTGACGTCATGTTAACAACTTGGAATTGTCCTTTCTTTCTCCCTTTCCCCCCCTCCATCTCTCTCTCCCTCCCTCCATCTCTCCCTCTCTCTATCCCTCTCTCTCTCTCTCTCTCTATCCCTCCCTCCCTCTCTCTCTCTATCTCCCCCAGGTGATGACTTCCAGGGCTTCGGAGGGATGAACGAGAAACCCGGAGGAAACTTCGGCGACCAATTGTGTGGCTCCATGGGCGTGTCCGACGGTCCAGCCAATGGCGGGCCGGGCGGGCCGCCTCCGGGCGTGTCGGTTCCGGACTTCCTGCCCCCGGCCCAGCGGGTGCTGTTCCTCAGGATCCAGCACAAACAGCAGGAGGAGGAGGAGAGGCGCAGGCTGGCCGAGGGGGGAGCGGAGAGAGACATGGAAGGTACTGGAGCCTCACACACACACACACCTGGATATACTGACACACACACACACACCTGGATATACTGACACACACACACACACACACCTGGATATACTGACACACACACACCTGGATATACTGACACACACACACCTGGATATACTGACACACACACACCTGGATATACTGACACACACACACCTGGATATACTGACACACACACACACACACCTATAGATATACTGACACACACACACACACCTATAGATATACTGACACACACACACACACCTTTAGATATACTGACACACACACACGTGGCTATACTGACACACACACACACACCTATAGATATACTGACACACACACACCTGGATATACTGACACACACACACACACACCTGTATATACTGACACACACACACTCACCCAGTCTCACACACACACACCTACAGGCCCCGACTGAACTACTCACACACGCCCAGCAGAACTGGCGTCTTTGTTCCAGACTGGGGCCAGAGCTGGTTTATAACCCAGCAGTGTTCTCTCACATCCTGGGGAGATTCCTGTGTAGCGTCCTAGGAGTGAGCTTTCAGGACAGAGAGAAATATAAATATAGAGGATGTATATATACATATGTATATATGCTATATATGTGTGTGTGTGTGTGTGTGTGAGAGTACAGGAAATGTCTCTCTGGCAGCTCTGACCTCAGCGCTGACCTCTCAGCAGAGTAAACATCCTGTAGGCCCTGGTTGTGCAACACTCTCTCCCTCCTCTCTCTCTCTCCCTGCCTTCTGTCTTTCTCTCCCTCCTATCTGCCCCCTTTCTACCTCTCTCTCCCTCTCTCTCTCTTTCTCTCTCTCCCTGCCTTCTCTGTCTTTCTCTCCCTTCTATCTGCCCCCTTTCTACCTCTCTCTCTTTCTCTCTCTCCCTGCCTTCTCTGTCTTTCTCTCCCTTCTATCTGCCCCCTTTCTACCTCTCTCTCTCTCTCTCTCTCTCTTTCTCTCTCTCCCTGCCTTCTCTGTCTTTCTCTCCCTCCTATCTGCCCCCTTTCTACCTCTCCCCCCCTCTCTCTCTCTCCCTGCCTTCTCTGTCTTTCTCTCCCTCCTATCTGCCCCCTTTCTACCTCTCTCTCTCTCTCTTTACTACTTCTTTCTCCCCCCTCTTGTTTCTTGTCTTCATCTTAATCGTTGGTTGTGAGGCACCACAGCTAGATGGTGCTGTTGCTGTGGAGACAGCAGGGGTCATGGTGCTGTTGCTGTGGAGACAGCAGGGGTCATGGTGTGGGGGCTGTGTAGAGACTGGTGAACCTCTCACGGTGTTGTCAGCAGGGCGAGAACAGACCTCCTTTATTATAATAGCCAAGGTCTTGTTATACAAGCTTTTTAAAGACGGTAAGATAAGTTATTTTTAAGTAAGTTAGGCGGTTTTTCCCCTGCAACTCTGTGCCATGATGAATGTTTCAGTGAAGGTCGAGGATGTTCAGCTGACGATGTTTAACGTTAAAGACGTGTTTTCCTTGTTGACTGAGCGCTGTGTCCTCCCCCCCCCCAGGAGACTCGGCTAACTGGTACTCCAGCGAGGACGAGGACGGTGGCGGCAGCGTCACGTCCATCCTGAAGACGCTCCGCCAGCAGAGCCAGGGCCCCCCCAAGCCCGAGGGCCCCCCTCTCGACCCCCGCCGCCCCAAGGGCTCCCCCGCCCACCCCCCCCACCGCCCGGCCGACCCCCGTCTCGCCCGAGACCCCCGCCTCCTCCGCTCATCCGACCCCGACCCCCCGCACCCTGCCCCCGCCCCCGCCGGGCCCCCCGCCGACCCCCGTCTGGCTCGCGTCGCCCCCGCGCCCGCCCCCCCCCGCCCATAAGCCCGAACCCCCCCTGGTGTACAAGCCCCCGCCCCTCACGGCGCCCCCTGCGGAGGAGGAGGAGGCGGAACGTGTGCTGAGGGACAAGCCGGTGCCCATCCCCCTGGACCCCCTAATGGGCATGGCCCTCAGAGACCCGCGCTGCCAGCTGCAGCAGTTCAGCCACATTAAGAAGGACATCCTGCTGCACATGCCCCCGTACGCCAAGACCATCACCTGGAACCCCGAGGACCTGCTCCCCCTGCCGCTGCCCAAGCAGGACCTGCTGCCCCTGCCCCCCGGCATCCCCCCCGTCTCTACCCTCAACCCCCGCCTGTCCCGGACGCAGCAGCAGCTCCACACCGCCCTCCCGCCCGGCCCCCCCGCCCCCCTGGCCTCCTCGGAGCCCCCCGCCCAGCCCCCCTCTTCCTCTTCGTCATCGACCCTGCCCGACTTTGAGCTCCTCTCACGCATCCTCAAGACTGTCAACTCTGGGCCCCCCCAGGCCGCGCCCCCCCTCATCCCCGTCCCCCCTCCCTCGGGTCTGCTCGGCCCCCCTCCCTCCCTCCCCGTCCCCCTCGACAAGCCGGTGGACCCTCGCATGGCCCGCAAAGCCCCTCCCGCCGACCCCCGCCTCCAGCCCCAGAAATCTGCCCTGAAGCAGCCCTCCTCCGAGCCCCCCGCCCCCACCCCCGCCACCCCGGCACCTCCTCCCTCAACCACCGGCTCCTCCCCCGCCATCGCCCCCTACGACCCACGGCTGCTGTCGGCGGGTGGAGTTGGGCGTGGCGTAGGGGGCGGGGCTTCGGTGGGCAGCAGCGTGCTGAGCGGCATCAGCTTGTACGACCCCCGGACTACCAAACCAGGAAGCCCAGGTTCCGGCCCTGGTAACGGCTCCAGCACCCCCCCGACCACCACCACGGCCGAGCCCAAGCCCAGTGAGCTGCCGGCGGGCAAGCCCAAGGCCAAGGAGCCCCTGTTCGTCCGGAAGTCAGCACTGGACCAGCCGGAGCCCGAGAAGAGCGGCGAGCCGGCCACCGACCGCTACAACAGCTACAACAGGCCCCGACCCAAGCCTGCACCCTCGCCTTCCCCCGCGGCCCAGGGAGGGCCCTCCGCCCCTGGGTCGGCTGCGGCCGGGCAGGGCCCGCCTGGACCCGGCGACCAGGCCCCCCCCGCAGGCGTCCACAACCTGCCCGTGTCGTCCCTGTTCAGCCTGGTGAAACAGGCGGCCAAGCCCAGCGGGGGGGGGAGCCCCTTTGGAGGGAACAGCCCCGCCCAGCCCGACCCCACCCCCAGTGAGCAGGACAACGCCTCTCTAAAGGACGTTTTCAAAGGCTTCGACCCCACGGCTTCCCCCTTCTGCCAGTGACCTTTGCCCTCTGGACCCATCCTGTCTACCTGGGTCACAGGGCTGAGCGCTCCTCTGACCTGCTGTTTGAGCCGTGTGAACATTAACGGGTCGTGGAAGAGGAGGGGGGGGGGGGCTGGTTGGACTGCTGACAGACTTGTGACCTGTTGCTTGGTCGTGTGCACTTTGACCCCTGGCCTGGTCAGGTGACCCCGTCATGTGACCCGCCAGCTCCCAGTGTTTATCTTCAGATTCTATTACAGACTTCGGGGGAGGGAGAGAGAGAGAGAGAGAGAGGGGGGGAAATCTCTATTTTAAAACAGACAGGATAATGTATAGATATATGTGTTTGTCTTTACCAGGTGTCCCTCCCCGCTGAACGAGAATCCAAATCTGAGGGCAGTGAAGTGCATCTTGGTCGATGCTCTTCACCGTCTCCTATGCATTTATAACCCCTCCTTCCTGTGTCCTCCTCACCCAATCAGCTGTCTGCTCTTTCTGAGTCCCCGCCCCTTCACCTGTCCATCAGAACAATTACCGTTAATCATTCGTTCTTCCCTCGTCCAATCACAAGACTCGGACAGAGAACATGCACTGCCACGCCCCTCTTTCTGCAGATATATATCGAGGTGTTATAAACGATATGAAATGCGTTAACGATTCTTTGGTCTTGTTTTGCTTTTCTTTAGTTCTTTTTTTTTCTTTTTCTTTACAAATAATTTCCAACGTTTGTTTCTCTTCTGACTGACAGTGTCGTCTGTCAACTACTAGAACTGGTGTCGGTCATGTTTTAACTTTTTAACACATCTGTCAAAGTGTGTGTGTGCGAGCGAAGCGAGTCTGTAACCTTATCACTAGGCACATAATCACTATAAACTGGACTGGGTTGGGCGCCATGGCAACGCTCCGACACAACCCGTCAGACCCCCTGTGTTGCCCTAGGGCTGTAACCTTAGCAACCTCCGGTTCTCCTCGTCTGAATGTCAGGCTTGGGGGAGTAGAGGTCAGGGGGTCATCCTTGAAGTTCACACCCCTCACAGCCCCTCCCCCCCCCCCTCACAGCCCCTCCCCCCCCTCACAGCCCTCCTGCCCCCCCACAGCCCCCCCCCCCACAGCCCTCCTGCCCCCTCACAGCCCCCCCCTCACAGCCCCCCCCAGCCCTGCTACCCTCGAGAACACAACCGTATCTGTCCTTCTGTCTGTCACACGAGTGAAATATGATCATTTTAATTTATTATTTTTTATACTTAAGACATCTGCCTCCCTTGCTACCTTCTGTCACATCTAATCATTTTATATATTATATTTTAGGTGAATATGTTGTCTGTTGCAGGTGGCTGAGAGACTTGGCCTCTCCGTATTTGTAGGTAAAACTTCAAACTAATAAAATCCGCTCTCTGAGGTGACCTGAATCAACATGAAAATCAAGTATATTGAATTGTTTTTGTTTTTCTAGTGTACTGTCCTCATGGCTTGACTGCACTGTAAACAAGTCCAGATTTGAGGCCAGGTTCTGTTTTGTAAGCGCCCGTTCGTTGCAGGCGAGATTGTTAAAGTATTTAATAAAGACGAGATCGACCAGCTGAACTGTGCCACTCTTCCTCCTCTTCCTCTTCTTCCTTCTATAACATAACAGGGTGACGTAACAGCAGTGTGATATAACGTCTGTGTAATATTACAGCCGGAGGATATCATGATAGCATGGTAAGAGGCGACCCAGACATGAAGCACTCTTGTCTTACATACTGGAACAACCAGAGCCACTAGTGGCCACAGCAAGTTAGGCGCCTTCACTATCGAACGTATCAGCAGGGCAATACCAGAACACAACATAACCATCATGAAGTGATGTCTTCTTCTGTGGTGGGAGGGAGGTGGTGACCTCCTGCTGTTGGTTTCCTGCTGACTGTGACTCACTTCCTGTTCTCCTCCCATCCTGACAACACCAGGAAGAGCAGCTATTCATCACCGATATCACTGGCATCGCAAAATCTTTCTGGCGCTCACACACTAGATGGAGGGTTAGTGTGTAAATGTTCTGTGTGTGTGTTTAAGCTAGCCCAGAGCTACCGATAGCCCACTGATTCCACACATCACTGGAACATTCCTGAGCTGATCTCAGACCAAGAAAACACCTCTGCTGGCTGAGGTCTTACATGACTACACACACACAACTACACACACACACAACTACACACACACACAACTATACACACACACAACTACACACACACACACAACTATACACACACACACAACTACACACACACACAACTACACACACACACAACTATACACACACACAACTACACACACACACAACTATACACACACACAACTACACACACACACACAACTATACACACACACACAACTACACACACACACAACTACACACACACACAACTACACACACACACAACTACACACACACACAACTATACACACACACAACTATACACACAGATCTTTGACTTGTTATCACACATCATAAATAGATACTTCCCTTGGATGCAGGGTTTGTTTTGAGTTGGTATATTTTAAGCACTTGGTCGCTGATGACGGTTTCCGTGGTAACGGTTCCCGCCCCAATACTCCCCGACTTTGTTGTTAACTTGAGTTTGGGTTTCCAAACTGTTTCAATCTGTCTCAAGTTTGAAATATGATCATTTTAATTTATTTTTGTACTTCTCCCTCATACCCTTCTACCTATCTAATCATTTCAGGGAAAGTCAGATGGCTGAGCGGTTAGGGAATCGGGCTATTAATCAGAAGGTTGCCGGATCGATTCCCGACCGTGCAAAATGACGTTGTGTCCTTGGGCAAGGCACTTCATCCTACTTGCCTCGGGGGAAATGTCCCTGTACTTACTGTAAGTTGCTCTGGATAAGAGCGTCTGCTAAATGTAAATTTAACATATGTTTTGGGTGAATAGGTTGTCTGCTATGTGCTTCTAAAGTGAAGCTCTAGAACTTCAAACGAAAGGTTGAATAGTCTTGTTTTATGGCAAGAAAATTGAGTATAACCACTCGAGTCAACAAAGTGGAACACTGTCCTCCTGTGAAGAGTTGAAGACTGAGTATCTTTCATTGATAATCCTCTTAGGCCTATGCGCCCTGACAGTACCTGTCCGGTTGCGTGCGAGTATATTTAGAAGGCCTGATCTTCTTAGAGGTGGAAATGGGTCAGGATTTGAAGAAGTCCACCCAACGTGCAGTACCTCTGTCGGGCTGCAGGGGGCGCCCTGTCTCTGTGTCCACGAACATCCTCTCTGGAGTCGCCTAGATTTAATCCTGTCAAACACAACTGGATGTCTTTTTCACTTTCGCATTTTTCTCTCCATCTCTCTCTCTCTTTCTCTCCATCTCTCTATCCATATCTCTCACCCTCTCCCACATTTTCTCTGACGTCAGACAAGCCTACAATAGCGGGCAGCATTCCAAATGACCTATGACCCTTTGGAGAGGGGGGCAGGGGGTCCCTTAAAATGTCAAAATTCCAAATTCTGAAGACTATTTTCCTATCATATCCATATATTTTCCACCTTTTAATACTAAGATATCGTACGTTTGGAATTTGAACTATTTGGCTCAGTGGCCGGGTGACCTCTGGGTGACCACCGCCTGGCAGTATGTGTCTGGAGGTGTTTGAGTGACAGGGCTGTTTGTGCCTCTGTCCATGGAGCTGGAAGACAGGGCTGCTGGATGACTTTCTGTTGGCCTGGCCCGGTCTGGCCTGGTTTAGCCCTGTCTGGCCTGGTTTAGCCCTGTCTGGCCTGGTTTAGCCCTGTCTAGCCTGGTTAAGGAATTAGACTGGGTCTGTTAGGGTGAGGGCTGACCCTGGATCTGTTAAGGTGAGGCCTGACCCTGGGTATGTTAGGGTGAGGCCTGGATCTGGGTCTGTTAGGGTGAGGCCTGACCCTGGATCTGTTAGGGTGAGGCCTCACCCTGGATCTGTTACATTTACATTTAGTGGGTTAGGGTTAGGGTTAGCATTTAGCAGACGCTCTTATCCAGAGCGACTTACAGTAAGTACAGGGCAAGTAGGGTGAAGTGCCTTGCCCAAGGACACAACGTAATTTGACATGGCCGGGAATCGAACTGGCAACCTTCTGATTACTAGCCCGTTTCCCTAACCGCTCAGCCACCTGACTCCCGGTTAGGGTGAGGCCTGACCCTGGATCTGTTAGGGTGAGGCCTGACCCTGGATCTGTTAGGGTGAGGCTTCACCCTGGATCTGTTAGGGTGAGGCCTGACCCTGGATCTGTTAGGGTGAGGCCTCACCCTGGATCTGTTAGGGTGAGGCCTGACCCTGGATCTGTTGTCAGTCGACTTGTAGTGAACCCTCCGCCCCTGACGTAGGCATGGCAACGCTTACGTACACGAGGCGATTGTGCTTCTCCAGGACAGGGCTGTGTGTGTGGACAGTGTGTGTGAACAGTGTACTCCTTCAGAGATTTGTGCTCAATGTCTGGGATTGTCACGTTTGCCTTTCCCATGTGACCCCACACACACACACACACACAGCACCCCTCCCCCTCACTTCCTGTCTCCAGCAGAGGAATTCCACCCCTGCTGCAGTGATGTTTCCTGGGAAGACTGTCACCTCTCCTCCTCCTCCTCCGTCCTCCCCCTCTTCCTCCTCCCCCTCTTCCTCCTCCCCCTCTTCCTCCTCCCCCTCTTCCTCCTCCTCCTCTTCCTCCTCCCTCCTCCTCCTCCTGTGGCAGCACCAATACCTTCTCGTCACCCGTCATGGGCAGTTGAGCGACTTCAAAACAATGCTGCTGACTTCCTTTGGAACAAACAGTGTTTAGTCCGGATTCACAGGAATCGCTTCCTCTACTGGGTACTGTAGACCGAAGCTTTGATGTGTATGAATAGACCAGTTTTATAATACTATGTTAGGGATGAGTGATGAGGAACTTGATTATTCTTTAAATAAAAAAAATACAAATTGATGCATCATACATCAGGAGATGACAAAGTCAAATAAATAGTTATCCATCACTTCATATCCCTCTCTCTCTCTTTCTCTCACACACACACACACACACACACACACACACACACACACACACACACACACACACCCTGCCTTCCTCAAACCAAAGTACAAATCTGCAAAACTGGAGGAAAGATTGAGCCAGTGTCTAAAAATGGCCTGGAGTGGCCTTGATTTAGTACACACACACAAGGGCAAACGCTGGCTTGAGAACCATGGTGTCCCTCAGGATTCTCACAGTGTGAAGCTGCCTGCCCCTCGGCCCTCTGGGTAATGGGCCAGTGTCAATGAGGCGTGAGCCGTGTTTGTTTCTCTTACTGCCCAGCTGTGGAGTTTCCCAACACACACACACACACACACACACTGCACTCAAACTACATACACACTACTATTAGTTTGTGTACATTTGTGTGTAGGTGTGTATGCTTGTGTGTGTGTTAATTTGTGTGTGTGTGTGTGTGTGTGCAGCCAATGTGCCAGGTTCCTAGTGTTCCCCACACCCTGAGGAGCTCTCCGCCAGCTCTGCCAGCTCTGTCTCCTCCAGCTCTGTCTCCTCCAGCTCTGTCTCCTCCAGCTCTGTCTCCTCCAGCTCTGTCTCCTCCAGCTCTGTCTCCTCCAGCTCTGTCTCTGTCTCCTCCAGCTCTGTCTCCTCCAGCTCTGTCTCCTCCAGCTCTGTCTCCTCCAGCTCTGTCTCCTCCAGCTCTGTCTCCTCCAGCTCTGTCTCTGTCTCCTCCAGCTCTGTCTCCTCCAGCTCTGTCTCCTCCAGCTCTGTCTCTGTCTCCTCCAGCTCTGTCTCCTCCAGCTCTGTCTCCTCCAGCTCTGTCTCCTCCAGCTTCCTCTCTTTCTCTGTTGTTGTCTATTTCTGTGTGTTTGTTCTAGCGTGCCCTTCGCCGTGAACCATAGACCCTCCCTGGATGTTGGGGAGGGAGGGAGAGAGGTGGGGGATGAGGGGGGCAGGAAGGGAGGGAGGGAGGAAGAGAGGGGGTTGGCTTATGGGAAAGGGAGGCGACCGGAATGGCAGATGCGTAGGGAGGATCTGGAAGAGGAGAGAGAGAGAGAGTAACTAGACTCTGTTTTCGACGTTGTGTATAAATATATAATATCTGTCTTTGTGTGTGAGGGAGCAGAGAGGGTAAAGAAGTGTGTGTGCATACGTGAGTGTGTGTGTGTGTGCATGCGTGAGTGTGTGTGTGTGTGCATGCGTGAGTGTGTGTGTGTGTGTGTGCGTGCGTCAGTGTGCAAGTGTGTGTGTGTGCATGTGTGTGTGTGTGTGTGCGTGCGTGAGTGTTTATGCGTGTGTGTGGGTGCATGCGTGTGTGTGTGTGCATGCATGCGTGAGTGTGTATGTGTGTGTGCATGCGTGAGTGTGTGTGTGCATGCGTGTGTGTTTATGTATGTGTGCATGCGTGAGTGTGTGTATGTGTGCATGCGTGTGTGTGTGTGTGCATGCGTGAGTGTGTGTGTGTGTGTGTGTGCATGCGTGCGTGTGTGAGTGTGTGTGTGTGTGTGTGCATGCGTGAGTGTGTGTGTGTGTGTGCATGCGTGCGTGTGTGCGTGTGTGTGCTAAAGAGAAACCCTTTGATGTCATTTCTCCCTGTGTTATTTTCATCCTCCTGCTGTTGCATCACTCCTTGTTTTGATGTCTTTCACAGACTTGCAGACTCACTGGAAAATACTTCTGGAAAAAGTGACAAACACAATTCTGTCTCACATGCTCACTGTAAAACACTATATTTTCTCTTTGTCTAATATTTTATGACTTCCCTCTTCTGTTTTTACACGAATGCACAGACAAATCAGCTCCCTGTCGTCAGTTTTATGAGCGGCAATTTAGACTGAAAAAGCCCATTTAGTATTTCAAGTTCTCTCATGTCAGCGTGCTGACAGGAACAGCCATGCACAGTACACAGTGAGTATGTAGCATGCTGTAGCCTACGTCTAGCCTGTGTCTCTATGCCTGTGTGCCCAGCTGTTCCCCATCTGAACTGTGTTGTAACAGGTGACTCCGTGACCCCTGAAGCTGAATAAACCATGCGGTCATACGTGATCCAGCTACGTGACTCAGTCACTCCAGGGGGCTCCCCAACTCACCCTGACACATGCTCATACAATCCTGCCTACAGCTGCACCCCCCACACTTCCTCTCCCTCCCCTCTCCCTCCTCTCCCTCCTCCTCTCCCTCCTCTCTCCCCCCTCTCCCTCCTCTCCCTCCCCTCTCCCTCCTCTCTCTCTCCCCTCTCTCTCCCCCCTCTCTCCCTCCTCTCTTTCTCTGTTTCTTTCTTTCTCTTTATATCATGTTTCCTCTTTCTTTCCTTGTCTCTTTCCATCTTTCTATCCTCCTCCATTCTCTCTCTCTCTCTCTCTCTCTCTCTCTCTCTCTCTCTCTCTCTTCTCTCCTCCATTCCTTCTTTCCCTCTCCAGCTTCTCTCCTTCTCTTTCTCTCGTGTCATCCTTTCCAAGCGGGGCCCCATGTTCCAGACCCATTTCCCCCCCGGACTGAAGCTGCAATCACAGTCATCTAATGGGAACCACATGCCCTCTGATGTACCACTGGAATCCCAAGACTCCAGCCTATGAGGGCATCAGCTAAGATCTCTCATGTGGTTCTCACTCTCAACATCACTCTCCCTCACTCACTCATTCACTCACAAAAAGTCCAATATCACTCATTCATGCACTTACTTAATCATAAAGGTCGAAAATCACTCGCTCTATCGCTCGCTCACTCACTCATGATTATTTGTGACATTGCTAGAACACTACAAGAGGTCTTTTGTGTGTAACACTCATAAACATATAGATTGACCCCCTCAGAGCACTCACACCAACAATAGAGTCATTGACGTCTCTACGACAACGGCCGTCTCAAAATGTCAACGCTGTCCGGGTGGTTTGACTCCGGCTCTCCAGCGTTATACGACTGAGCCAAAGCCAGCTATGCCCTCAAATAAGACCTGGTCTTTCTGCTCTTTGCTACTTTTCCCCTGTGAAAGAAACATATCCGAAAAACACACAGACAGAATTCACGCAGCCAGCTCTGCTGGACGTGACCCCCTCATAACCCCAGCTGCTACACTTGTTTACCCAACAAGCAGAATCCAACTCCAGACCCCCAGACCTCCACCACCAGAACTCCACCTCCAGACCCCCAGACCTCCACCCCCAGACCTCCACCCCCAGAACTCCACCTCCAGACCCCCAGACCTCCACCCCCAGACCCCCACCCCCAGAACTCCACCTCCAGACCCCCAGACCCCCACCCCCAGACCCCCACCCCCAGAACTCCACCTCCAGACCCCCACCCCCAGACCCCCACCCCCAGAACTCCACCTCCAGACCCCCAGGCCAGCTCCTGACCCCCCCCCCAGCCCTCGCAAGATACCCCAACTAGCCCTCGGTCCTTCCTGTGAAGCGTGTGTGTGTGTGTGTGAGAGAGAGAGAGAAAAGGGTGGGGATAGAGGGGCCCCACTGTTTTCCAAGAGGTCAGTTTCTCCCTGTGTAGAGTGTGTCCCCTCTTACTCAAACGCTTTCATAACGATCCCCCTCCCTGCCTGTGTGTGGCCATGTGTGTGTGTGTGTGGCTGTGTGTGTGTGGCTGTGTGTGTGGCTGTGTGTGTGTGTGGCTGTGTGTGTGTGGCTGTGTGTGTGTGGCTGTGTGTGTGTGTGTGGCTGTGTGTGTGTGGCTGTGTGTGTGTGTGGCTGTGTGTGTGTGGCTGTGTGTGTGTGTGGCTGTGTGTGTGTGGCTGTGTGTGTGTGTGTGTATGATCTAACCACATCTGTCCTCACAGGATTCGACAGAGCCATGTGTCTGTTCTTATCTTGTTTACAGATTTTCTCAACCCTTCAAAGGAAGGAATTGTGTGTGTGCGCATGGGCGTGTGTGTGTGTGAGCTTGTCAAAAAAAATTTACTGGCAACTCTGGTTGAACTTTGATTAACATGTGAAACCACAAGACCATAAAAGTGAAATTAAGTATTTTTCTAAGATTGTTTGGTTGTTTTACTGGTTGAAGTCAACTCAGCAAAATAAAAGGTTTTTATTTGTCTTGCAGAACAGACGCGAGAGAGGCCATGCTGCATGCGCAACATCCGCGAGGACAACTAATAAACTCCCATGTGAGTATGCAAACTCCCGAGAAGCCAACGTTTGCGTTTTTCTCGTCACGTAATTGGTGCGTAATTACGCACAGCTTGCGTCCCCGGTGAGCCGCGACTGACGACTTGATGTCTGTCTTCACGGGGTTGCCAGGACGTACTTTGCAAGCAACTGCAGTTTCAGGCTCACATAAAGATCCCACAGCCTAATTTGACCGACCTGCTAACTGGGTAAAGCGCTGATTTAGTGTAAAATGTTATGCTGTAGTAAGGAAAGTTATTTGACTGTAAATACAAAAATAGCCACAGTAGAACGTTAAACTGCATCAACTGCAGAAATATCAGGCTAAGTGTACATTATATAATGTTCAGTACAGTATATTCCCCACCCCCTCCGATACACACACAGACACACGTTTGTCTTGACATAGGCCTAATCAAGTTAAAGAGCAGTGCGCTGCCTCATCACCTCAGGGCGTTTCGGTAGAACCGTGTTTGGTCAGCTGTTCTGATTGCACTTGCAGTCTGAGCGGAGGTGATTTAATTGTTCGTGCTGTCATGGACGTTGCATGGACCAGGGAAGCAACGGCCCTTAACTGAAGTACTGTATGCTGACATGCGTTCATTGGGGTTGGGCCGGGGGGGGCTAAGTGTTGAGGGACGGGGGGGCGAAGTGGTGAGGGGCGAAGTGGTGAGGGCCGGGGGGCGAAGTGGTGAGGGGCGAAGTGGTGAGGGCCGGGGGGCGAAGTGGTGAGGGGGTGAGGGGCGGAGGGGCGAGGGGGAGAGGGACGGGGGGGGCGAGGGGGAGAGGGACGGGGGGGGGGGCGGAGGGGCGAAGGGGAGAGGGACGGGGGGGCGGAGGGGCGAGGGGGTGAAGGGGATTTATCTCAAGCATCAGTGTGTAACTAGCTATCGCGCTAACTTTGCAGGTAGATAAATGCAATTGCACTCAACTGACTACCGATAATATTTATGCTATAGCATATTTTTGTATGTGCCCTATACAAGAAAGGAAGTTTACAGCGACTAGTTAATTAGCTTGTATTCAACCGTACTGCGTCCAGCGCGCGCATCTGTCTCCCCTTTCACTTTCTTCATTGACGATGCTTGCGCCCCCTCCCCTTCCCGCCTCGAGCGTTTGAGCCGCTCCTCGAGACTACAGAACCAGCCTGCAGTAATAGGTTTACCTGCTCTAATAACGAGAGAAGCTCTCGTCTTAACGTTGGACTATACAGAAACACGGCTCAGCGATTCTTTCTGAGTGGAAAATACATAGACGGCAATATTAAACATAAACCAGAAGGCAAGTATTACAAATATATATATATTATTACTTTTGGTTGTTTTACAAGTTGGAGATTACAGGCAGCCTGTGGTACATTTCTGATGACATTGTCGTAGACAGCTAATCGATAGACAGACTGATTTAATGTCGGCCGTTTCTTCGTAGCCTAATACATATTTTGTGTCGATCTGGCTGTAAGTGTTGAGATGTTTCTTTCATGGGGACAAAATGACACTACTTGGTCCATGCAAATGTTTAAGTAGGCTATTAGATCCTATATTGCGCAGTTTGTAGGCCTACGTGGATCATTCACAATCACAATGGAGTAAATTTGCCATCGCAGTATTTCTAGGTTAGGAAATTAATCTAAACCGATTACTAGCGTAATTCAAAGGAAGTATGATATAACAGTGTGTGTGCCCTGCGTTCCGTTATCATGGCATGTTCTCGGTACTGTCGTCCGGGAAGAAAACAATTACACTTTAAAGTCCAACTGTAAAGCTGTAACAAACTCACATCACTTCTGTGTGAACCCAACCCCTTACTTCGTGTAATACAAGTCCATTACGTTAACTGACGCTATTTATAAATGCCCTCAAGTAGTCGCCGTTTTGGATGCAGGCAACTATAAACCTGAATTGATCTTGGAAAGAGTGCTACAGACTGTTCAGAAATAACTCCGGTCGTGTCGGTGGGATGGATTAGCTCAGTGTCTCAGTGGTACCAAACGGTTAAACGGTGGGATGTCCGGGAATCAGATGATCTCAGAGCCTAAGTATTACATAACGACTCGGTACACAACCCAGGGAACGAACGGTCTCGAGTTTTCAGTGATTCAAGGTCACAAGAAGTAGTGATCGAGGAACCGTAATCACGACAAGGAACTGGAGTCTCTCAATCTCATTTCAAACCCACAGAAACCAGTTTTTCCACAAACCAGATGGCAAATGACACACACCAGCCGTTTACAGGCAGGTCCATTTTGACAGGACATGACTCAATGATTACCGGTTCCCTGAGCTGATTGAATTTATTACAGTTGCTGGGCTGACTTAATGACGGTCTGTGTTTGGAATCAGCTCAGGAAGGTACAGACTACCAACAGTTAAGGGCTTATTTTCCTGAAATGGACAGTATTTCGCCACGCCACAGAACTGGGCAACAAATCAGATTTTTTGGGCGTTGGGTGGGCCTTGTTTCCGTCTTTAACTGTATAAACATTTGGGGAACAGCAGATGAGGGAGTCTCTGATAAACAAAGCAAAAAGCATTTGTGAGAATAACCGCCACGGCTGTTGCGCACAACAAGCGTGACGCACGAGGCAGTATCCTGATGAGAGGGGGGCTGTGTGCGCGCGCCACGCTGTCTGGATGACAGGATGAGAGGTGGAGGGGGGGGTTTCACCTACCTGGCGCTTACCTTCCTAGGTCAAACAAAGAACAGGATGACAGTTACTTCACTCACTCCAACAGACACCTCGAGCTGAGAAGTGACGGCGGGAAACCTTTTAATACACATGTGCGAACGTAGACCACAAGTGAAGGAGGGAAATTCAAAACAGATGTTGACAGCACGCATTGTTAGGCCTTCGGTTCGCGTCAGCAATCTCATAAATTCCAGAGAATAGACCAATCGTGTCCTTTCCAGGAACCAAAAACAACTGGAATTGAATCCTGTCAAGCCACACGTGTGTTTGTGATAGAATTTCCTCCGTGGGTATTAAGAGTAAGTTAGTGTAAAGAAGTTAAACACAGGCCTTGAAATAGGAGTTGAGCAGGAGAAGATTACGACATTGTCATGAAACCTAGACTACCTGTCTGCATGACTACCACTGATCCAATCAGTTAGCCTGAGAGTGTGTGTGTGTGTGTGTGAGAGAGAGAGTGTTTGAGAGAAGGAGACAGAAGGGAGTGTGTTGGGGAGGAAGACCGATTCCCTCAGACAATAAACTAGAACTAGATAAGGAGACAGTGTTTGATTTTAGCACTTCAGGTCATGGAACAGAGAGTGGGTACCAACATCATCCGCCTGTCTGTAACTAGATGAACCCTGGTGCTGCCTCTATTACAACAGTTCCTTATCTGACTGCCTCTATTAGAAGAGTTCCTTATCTGACTGCCTCTATTAGAAGAGTTCCTTATCTGACGGAAGCCACACCCCACCCGGTGCCCCGCTTATTTCTCCCCACCATCCCCCAGATTACCTCACCCCCTCCACCTTCTCTCTCTGGTCCGTTAACACCAAGGCGACTCCCAAGCCCTCCTCTCACCTCGGGGCCGGGGTGGAGGGCCCCAGATCCTCCTCTCACCTCGGGGCCAGGGTGGAGGGCCCCAGATCCTCCTCTCACCTCAGGGCCGGGGGCCCCAGATCCTCCTCTCACCTCAGGGCCAGGGTGGAGGGCCCCAGGGCCCCTGACATGTGAAGACCGTGTGTCAAACTTCACACAGAAGCCAGGGAGAACTGGGAGCCAGGGCCGTGGGGCGGGTGTGTGAAACCGTACACTCACATGGGAAGAAGATGTGGATTGGTATTTCATTACAGGGAGACATGTGGTGGGGCTTGGGACTGGACGCTTGTGTCCTCTCTCTAACTCGCTCTCTCCTTCTCTGTATCTGTCCTCTCTCTAACTCGCTCTCTCCTTCTCTGTATCTGTCCTCTCTCTAACTCGCTCTCTCCTTCTCTGTATCTGTCCTCTCTCTAACTCGCTCTCTCCTTCTCTGTATCTGTCCTCTCTCTAACTCGCTCTCTCCTCCTCCCGATCACTCTGAAGTGACATGCATAATGAGTTCATTTAGATGTTGCATTTGGCCAAAGCAACATGGGGGGTTTTGGACCTGGGGCAGCTTGATCTCTAGTCTGGAGCTCTACCTCTGAGCTATATCCATCCTTAAATACCTACATATATATATATACTGTATATATACATATTTTCAATTTAATATGTGTCAGTTACATTTATTTTGTGTTAAGTGATTGGTAACGGAAACAATGTTTTGTAACCATCAACACTTCAGCAAGCTGACAGACGTTACTCCTGGTTCAGCTTGAGGCTGAGGTTTAAAATCATCCTTCCTCCTGACCCATGTCTAACTTGGGGGCTTCCCTGTGCCTCTCTGGGCCCCAAACCCCCCCCCCCTGCCCCCCCTGCCCCCCCCCCCCCCCAGGCCCCTGATAACAAGCCGGTTGCCACACTCAGAGCAGAGGAGACACACACAGCAAGCTAACGGCTACCTGACTAAACGGTGTGTTTTTACAAACACGTCTTAAGTAGCAAAGTGCTCTTCTTTGGAATGTGTGACTGGAATTCCAGAAAACCTATGATTCAGTGTGTGTGACTCACTGTAAAAACCCTTGGTACACCAGCACACACACACACACACCGCACATACCCACAGACACACACATAATCAGTACATATCTACCTCAGTAAGGAGAAACTAAGGAGGAATGTCTGTGTGGCAGCAGGCAGGAAGGCAGTCCCCTTCAGCAAACACTCAGATTCCTCAAGTGTTTCTTCCTATATTTCTCTCCTCTGCTTCACCAGTCCCAGGTTGTAAATCTGTCTCTTCTCCCCCTTCCCCCTGTTCTCTCTCTCCCTTTCTCTCTCTCTGTCTGTTTCTCCACAGACCTCCAGGACTAGCATTCTGATGTCACATTCCAGAAGTTTCTCAGCCGAGGTCCGGTCGTAGACCTCAGAAAGGCGCAGCAGACCCAGAGGCAGCCAAACGGGACTCTTCATCATCCTCTTCATCACCAGAGGCAGAGAGCCAGAGAGCCAGAGCGTGTACTGAGGGGGATCTGGACAGAGGTCTCTTTGTGGCTCTGCTGACCCTCTGAGTGGGCGTTGATTTAGGCTGAAGGTTTTTCTCCTCCAGCTTCACCACATAACTCTGTGATCACTAAGAGATCCTGCTGCCACTACTGACCCTCGCAGACAGACTGGTGTGGGACGGCTTCTGAAAGACTTTCAGGAAGCACTTCTCCCTCGTGGCGTATCTCAGCGAGTAGCAGCCAATCAAATGCCTCAACTGGGACTACTTTCTCTGTGCTCCTACTAAAAATATAACGTTTCCGGTGACCAACGAGGAAGCAACTCCCGCACGCGGTGAATTCTGGGAAACAGGATGCCGGCCAAGACGCCCATGTATCTAAAGACTACAACTCCCAAGAGGGGCAAGAAGCCCAAGTTGCGCGACGTCCTGTCAGGTGACATGATCAGCCCTCCGCTGGGGGACGTGCGCCACAGCGCCCACGTGGGGCCGCAGGGCGAGGGGGACATGTTTGGAGACGTAGGCTTTCTGCAGGGGAAGATGGACATGCTCCCGGCCTTAAACCGGCCGCAGGGCCACGCCCGCTCCCACAGCATGGAGAGACACCTGGACGAGGCCTACACGGGGGCCAACGGCCAACACCACCCTTACGGCGGCCACCGCAACACCCACCACCACGCCAGCTCCACGCTGAAGACCACCATCTCCATGCCCGTGTTCCTCGCCCACGAACAGGCGCCGCCAAAGCCCCCACGCCTCCACTTAGACGACCCCGCCTCCGGGACCCACCCACAGGCCCCCGCACCCCAGCAGAACAACCACACCCACCACAACAACGGCCACGCCCACAACCACGCCCACAACCAAGGCCACACCCACAGCCACGCCCACAGCCACCATTACCACATCCAGCAGCAGCTGCAGCAGCAGCATCGTTCCATGTCTGTGTGCGACGAGGGCCAGGGCCGCTACGTCGACCCCCGCCACGAGCTCTCCTACTCGGCCTCCTTCCGCCACCTGGTCCCCTCCTCCGGCTCGTTCTCCGAGGCCTCGTCGGAGGACTCCATGTCGGAGACGTGCGGGCCCCTGGACCCCCACAGGGGGCTGAGCCTGGACTCGGACGCGGGGCTCAGCAACGAGGACCTGCGGAGCGAACGCAGCGAGTCGCCAGCCGTCACGGGGGGCTCCCCGGGGCGCTTATCTCCTGGGGTGTCCCGGTCCGAGTCCCTGGCCGGGCTGGATCTGGACCTGGGACCCTCCATCCTGGACGATGTCCTGAGGATCATGGATCGCTACAAAACTGTGGACGACTGCTGCGAGTTGTGAGACGCGGGAAGAGGTGGGAGGATGAAGGAGGGGGAATGGAAGAGACTCCATCGTGCAACCAGGCGCTGTGAACACTTGGCTGCCCTCCTTGGGGCTGTAGCGTGTTGGGATCGGGGTGGTCCACCTTGGCTAACTGACAGACAGAGACTGAAGACATGGTCCACACTGGCTGTGACTGTTGGCCATTGACCTAAATGGACTGAATGACAAAACACTGCAGGTTGTCAACCAAGCGCTGTTTCCTGGGGTTCGGGACCTGGACAACAAAATGTCTCTCCCTCAGAAATGGACAACTTGACCAGTAGACCATGACGGTTTATTAAATCTGTTTTTCATCTTTGCTTAAAGGACAAAGCTTTTCTGAATGTATAGGCTTATCTGTAGCCTGATCAGTTAGCCCGTGTAAACCAAAAGAGAGACCACAAAAGATGTATTCTACTTCGGGTTTGTTTGTTTTGCAACTGTCAAAATATCGTTGGTGTTCTCCTTCGGATGTTCTTCGAAGTGCTTAATGAAAGTGCGTAGGTCTACAGTACATCTGATTGAATTATACAATATCCTTGCAAGAAAAACACTATCAACATTGGACTGTGTTAGAATATGCTGCCATCTAGTGGTTATGTTATCAAATGAGATTATTCTCCAAAGTAGAGAAAACAAGTAGCGACTTTTCCGAAGATACGTGACAATAAAGTGCATAAACTCAAAGTATGTTTAATGCACAGCTTTGTAATTGCCTCGTTGGATGATTTAAATAAATGATCGGTCTTCATGGCTGTGCATCGACATGATATTGGACCTTCCCTCCGTCATCTTTAATCAATATCACAGTAGCCTACCGTTCGAATGTCATGTATGTCTGTCTGAAAAAATATGGACCAGTAAATAAAAAGATTTATCATTGAGGATCATTGTTGACTTTCTATTTTCTTAAAAGGCGATGAGCAGTTAGCAATATAATGTGGTCTCAATAACTGTAGCTAAATAAGCATAATCTAGGTCCCTGACACAAATCACTTTGAAGTCGTGGAATGTCGTTTCGTTTTTCCAATGAATTCATTTTTCACTCATTTTTGGCGTCTAGACGACCAAAACTGAACTGTCGTTGACTCGTACAGTCTGTTTAACGGAACGTGAGGTGATAGGCGTAGACCTCGTCTTATAAAAAAAAGAGAAAGGGACACCCACAAGATCAACAGCCAATCAGTTAAAGGAAGGCGGGTCTTAGGCGGCCCAGGCGCATGGACTGAGAAAGGCGTAAGTAATCAAACGGGATCAAGACAGTCTGTTCTACTGAAGTTGGACAACAGGGTTAAGTCACTGTTACAACACCTCTTACGAGAATGAAGTAAGTATTTGTTGTCAGTAAGATCAGTGATAAATACAGTACTAACTTAGCGATGATCTTAACCTAAGATAGCGCTAGCTGGGTGGCTAGCTGGCTCTGATGTGTAACTTCAACGTTTCTAGCTAGCTCTAGCTAGCATACAGTCAGTGGATAGCAATACGGTTGTTGTACCTGTTACTGACAACTAAACACGTTATTTGCATTAATTAAAACGCAATAATTTTGTATTAATCAATAAAATAAGGAAAATACAATTGCATCATATTGTGATGCAGAGCTAGCTGTCTACCTTTTATTCATCAGCATCAGCGTAACCTTAGCATGTAAGCTAGCAACCATGGCTTGCCACCTAACTAGATTTTCTACTAGCTAATAATAACAATGATACTTGCAATTTATTAGTTCGCATAATCACATATCCCAGTGAGCATTTTTAGTGTTTTTGAATTCTTGATTTCAGGCTTAACATCGAAGGACTGTTGGTGTATTTCCCTTATGACTACATCTATCCTGAACAGTACTCCTACATGCTGGAACTAAAGAGAACCCTGGACGCCAAGGTGAATTGACAGGTCACCAAACAGCCTGATAGATTGATCAAATCAAATTTATTTGTATAGCTCTTTTTACACGCAAGCATGTCACAGAGGGCTTCACATACGCCCATAGAACTGCCCCTCAACCAACCTAAACCCTCAAGGAAGACAAGGAAAAACTCCCAGAAATTATTTTCCTAACCATGTCCACTCCCATATTCATAAACGTTGAAAGTGCCACCCGTGCTATCACGATGCGAACCCGCGTTTATTGAGGCAATGCTACTGCCAAGTGTAGAGCTATTTGTTGTAAGCTAAGTTGTCTTTACTAAAAGGGACATGGTGTTCTGGAGATGCCATCAGGAACGGGGAAGACCATCTCTCTCCTGTCTCTAATCGTTGCCTACCAGCGGGTGAGTTTCTGCACCTGGTGAGATCTATACGGCTGCTGTAGGATATCTCTAAAGAGACGATTGTATCTCTGGCCCTTGACGAGGGCGTTGTGTAGCAATCGTCATGATACCATGCTAATGATATCGTCTGTCGCGCTCCGTTTGTCTCCCCCCTCCCCACTGCCTCCTCTTCTCCTTCAGGCACATCCCCTCGAGGTCACCAAGCTCATCTATTGCTCCAGAACCGTTCCTGAGATAGAGAAGGTAGGAGGAAACACAACCTGTTTCTCTTCCTCCACTCCTACTGCAGAAAGGAGGATTTAGGCTTTTCAATGGTGTAAACACTGTAGTCACTCTGTGAGCTGCACCTCACAGTGTGTGTGTTCTCTCTCTCTCTCTCTCTCTCTCTCTCTCTCTCTCTCTCTCTCTCTCTCTCTCTCTCTCTCTCTCCGTCTCTCCTTCAGGTGGTGGAGGAACTGAGGAAGCTAATGGAGTTCTATTCCAAGGAGACGGGAGAGAAGAACAACTTTCTGGCCCTGGCCCTATCCTCCAGAAAGAACCTGTGTGTGCATCCAGAGGTAGGATCCTTCTGTTCCTGCCAGGAGAGCCTGCATCATCTGTCCCCCCCCTCCCTTCACAGCTGACAGGCTAACTTATCCACTGTGTGGGTTAGGGTTAGGGTACAGACACGTTTTCACGGAGGCTGCGCAAAAAAGGTTTATGCTCCTGTTGTTGTGTGTGTGTGTGACTGTCCAGGTGAGCTCCTTGCGCTTCGGGAAGGAGGTGGATGGGAAATGCCACAGTCTGACAGCATCCTACATCCGTGCCCAGCGCCATAGCAACGCCAGCCAGCCCGTGTGTCGCTTCTATGAGGTGAGATCTCCTTTGTGTCTCTTTCTCTCTCTCTGTATTTTTCTCTCTCTTTCTCTATTTCTCTTTTTTCCTCTCTCAATTTCTTTCTTTCCATCTATCACTGTCTCTCCCTCTCTCCTTCACTCATTTGATCTCTTACCCCCCTCCCCACCTCTCTTCTTTTCTCTACATTTCTATTTAATCTCTCTCTCTCTCTCACTCACTCACTCACTCACTCACTCACTCACTCACTCACTCTCTCACTCACTCACTCACTCACTCTCTCACTCTCACAGGAGTTTGATGCGGTGGGTCGCCAGGTGCCCCTCCCGGCAGGTGTCTACAACCTGGACGACCTGAAGGACTTCGGCAGGAGGAAGGGCTGGTGTCCGTACTACCTGGCACGCTACGCCGTACGTAGCCAGACTAAAACAAAACTACCGTGATCCTCGTAACTCTCCAGCTCAGAAACACCTCTCAAATGTGATGAATCTGTGTCAGTACGATTGTTTGTGTCTCCTGTGTAATGACCTGAGAACTTCCTGTCTCAGATCGTGTAATGACCTGAGAACTTCCTGTCTCAGATCGTGTAATGACCTGAGAACTTCCTGTCTCAGATCCTGCATGCCAACATCGTGGTGTACAGCTACCACTACCTCCTCGACCCCAAGATTGCTGACCTCGTCTCCAAAGAACTCGCCAAGAAATCTGTGGTCGTCTTCGACGAAGCTCATAACATAGGTCAGAACCTCCTGTCTGTGTCCCACAGCCTGGAGCAAGTACAGAGTGGGATTTGTAAAAGTTTTTTTTAAACACATACCATTTTTCAGAACCTACATACTTAACTGTCTCACTCTCGCCCCCTCTTCTTCCTCTCCCCCTCGTTCCCCGTAGACAACGTATGCATCGACTCCATGAGTGTCAACATCACCAGGCGCACTCTGGACCGTTGCCAGGCCAACGTGGACACCCTCCAGGCCACCATCCACAAGTAAGAGTCAGGACCTTCACCGTGCACCTTCGTGTCGCCGCACTCTGTGACCGTAGCCCTGCCCCCCCTCCTCTCTGATAGGATAAAAGAGACGGACGCCGCCAAGCTGAAGGATGAGTACAGGCGATTGGTGGAGGGGCTCAAGGAAGCCAACGTTGCCAGGGAGACGGACGTGTACATGTCCAATCCCGTGCTTCCAGATGAAATCCTCCAAGGTCAGGATCGAGGCCTTCGACCTCTAAGGAACACTTTTAAAAAGCGAAAGTTGTCTCTGTTCTTTGCTTACCTCCATCCCTCCTACTATACCTCCATAAATCTCTGCTCTCCCTCCCTCCCTCCCTCCTGCAGAGGCTGTACCTGGCAGCATCCGGACGGCAGAGCACTTTGTGGGCTTCCTGAAGCGCTTCCTGGAGTACCTGAAGTCTCGTCTGAGGATCCATCATGTGGTTCAGGAGAGCGCTCCTCAGTTCCTCAAGGACATCTTCGACAAGGTCTGCATCGACCGCAAGCCTCTCCGGTAAGATGCTCCACTTCCCTCTCTCTCCCTCTCCTCTCAGCCTCTCTCTCCCTCTCCTCTCAGCCTCTCTCTCCCTCTCCTCTCAGCCTCTCTCTCCCTCTCGTCTCAGCCTCTCTCCCTCTCCTCTCAGCCTCTCTCTCCCTCTCCTCTCAGCCTCTCTCTCCCTCTCCTCTCAGCCTCTCTCTCCCTCTCCTCTCAGCCTCTCTCTCCCTCTCCTCTCAGCCTCTCTCTCCCTCTCCTCTCAGTCTCTCTCACCTCTCTTTCTCTTCCTTCAGTCTTTAGTCTCTCAGCCTGTCCTAGCTGTATCATTAAACCTGGAACACCACGCTTCAGCTTGTCTTACTGAACCGGCTTCAGAAGAATCCGTCACCGTGGTGACCTGAACATGCGAGTGTAGACAGAGAATTCGAGCCCCACCCCTGTAAAGGTCACACTAAAAAATAAACAAAATTATTCTCTTTCTCTCTGTCTCCCTCACTCCAGGTTCTGCGCAGAGCGGCTGCGCTCGTTGCTGCGGACCCTGGAGATCGCCGACATCGCCGACTTCTCTGCCGTCACGCTCATCTCCAACTTCGCCACGCTGGTCAGCACCTACAGCAAGGGCTTCACCATCATCATCGAGCCCTTCGAGGACAGGACACCCACCATCGCCAACCCTGTCCTACACTTCAGGTCGGCAGGCTGGGGGCGGGTGGTGGATGTTGTTGTTGATGTGGTGTAAAACAGTGACCTGTGATCGGTGTATCTGGGATCGTCTGGTAAGCCTGCCCTCTCTCCCTGCCTCCCTTCAGTTGCATGGACCCGTCCATCGCTATCAAGCCTGTGTTCGAGCGCTTCCAGTCAGTCATCATCACCTCAGGGGTAGGCTGCTTCTCCCTCCTTCCTTCTCTCGCTCTTTCTCCCTCTCTCTCTCCCTCTCTCTTTCCCTCTCTCCCCCTCTCCACTCCTCTCTCTCCCTCCCTCCCCTTTTCTCTCTAATCAACTCCTCAGGAGGTATGCCCCTCCCTCCCGTCTCCCTCTATTCCTTCTGTAGACCTGATTTTTCTCCTCACCCCTCCCCCTCTCAGCCCTCTCCTCACCCTCCCTCCGTCCCTCCCTCCAGATTAGCAGAGATCTAAACCTCTAATCAGGCATTAGAGACCCACCTGCTGACGCCTCCTGTCTGCCCAGAGAACACACCACCACAGTCTCATGACACTGAAGCACTCTGCAACACTATGCCAGCCCTAAAGACGGGTCTCTCTTCTAAACCACAAACCTGCCAAGAACTTTAGTACCACTGGATGTAGTTCATCATTTGGCCTCTAGGTGTCCTCAGTAGTCTGTTCCCTCATCAGGGAATATTTAAAATACTGATGTGATCTCATGGAAGCAGCTGATGCATGTTGAAACGGTGTTGCTCTTCCTGTCCAGTGTGTCCCTCTGATCACATGACTGAATCTGTCCCCAGACCCTGTCTCCTCTGGACATTTATCCCAAAATACTCGACTTCCGGCCCGTCACCGTGGCGTCCTTCACCATGACGCTGGCTCGCACCTGCCTCTGTCCGCTGGTGGGTATACACATTGCCATGGAAACGGAACCCGGAGGGCCTTCTAGAACACAGAGAACCCCTAACTCCGAGACTTGACCTTTGACCCGCTTGACCTCTCTCTCCCAGGTGGTTGGCCGCGGCAACGACCAGGTGGCCATGACCTCCAAGTTTGAGACGCGAGAAGACTTCGGTCAGTTCCTGTCTTAACGGTCGATGATGTCATGAAGCACGTGAATGCTTGGCTGTCTGGTTTGTCGTCGTGGTATTTCTATAAAGCTTCTTCAAAACTCAACTGTCAACGTGTTTTAACAGCCGTCGTCCGTAACTACGGCAACCTGCTGCTGGAGATGTCTGCGATCGTGCCGGACGGCATCGTGGCGTTCTTCACCAGCTACGTCTACATGGAGAACATAGTGGCATCCTGGTACGAGCAGGTGTGTAACACACACACACTTATATACACACACATGATACATACATACATGCGCATACACACATACAAAATAAGAAAAAAGATGATATCATAAAGTGTGTGTGTGTGCAGGGCATCCTGGAGAACGTGCAGAGGAACAAGCTGATCTTCATCGAGACCCCGGACGCGGCCGAGACCAGCATGGCCCTGGAGAAGTTCCAGGAGGTGAGAGCAGCTACACACTCATCACTCAAAATGGCCGCCCTGCTGCCTTGTCTCTGACCCCTGACCCCGCCTTCCTGCTCCTCAGGCATGTGAGAACGGCAGGGGGGCCATCCTGCTCTCTGTGGCCCGGGGCAAGGTGTCCGAGGGGATCGACTTTGGTGAGAGAGGGAGTGTGTGTGTGTGTGTGTGAGAGAGAGAGACGGTGTGAGGTCGCTTCCTGTCTCTGGACAGCCAGCCTGTAGCCGTTGTTTCCTCACAAGGTTCTGTTGTGTTCTCCAGTGCATCACTTTGGCCGGGCGGTGATCATGTTCGGGGTTCCCTACGTGTACACACAGAGCCGCATCCTCAAGGTCTGGCTCCCTACTCCTCCTTCCTCCCTCTCTCTCTGCCCTCCCTCTCTCTCTGTCCTCCCTCTCTCTCTGCCCTCCCTCTCTCTCTGCCCTCCCTCTCTCTGCCCTCCCTCTCTCTCTGCCCTCCCTCTCTCTCTCTGTCCTTCCACTCTCTCTGTCCTCCCTCTCTCTCTGTCCTCCCTCTCTCTCTGCCCTCCCTCTCTCTCTGTCCTCCCTCTCTCTCTGCCCTCCCTCTCTCTGCCCTCCCTCTCTCTCTGCCCTCCCTCTCTCTCTCTGTCCTTCCACTCTCTCTGTCCTCCCTCTCTCTCTGTCCTCCCTCTCTCTCTGCCCTCCCTCTCTCTCTGCCCTCCCTCTCTCTCTGTCCTCCCTCTCTCTGTCCTTCCTCTCTCTCTGCCCTCCCTCTCTCTGCCCTCCCTCTCTCTCTGCCCTCCCTCTCTCTTTGTCCTCCCTCTCTCTTTGTCCTCCCTCTCTCTCTGCCCTCCCTCTCTCTCTGTCCTCCCTCTCTCTTTGTCCTCCCTCTCTCTTTGTCCTCCCTCTCTCTTTGTCCTCCCTCTCTCTTTGTCCTCCCTCTCTCTCTGCCCTCCCTCCTTCCTCCCTCTCTCTCTGTCCTCCCTCTCTCTCTGTCCTCCCTCTCTCTTTGTCCTCCCTCTCTCTTTGTCCTCCCTCTCTCTCTGCCCTCCCTCATCCCTCCTTCCTCCCTCTCTCTGCCCTCCCTCTCTCTGTCCTTCCTCTCTCTCTGTCCTTCCTCTCTCTCTGTCCTTCCTCTCTCTCTGCCCTCCCTCTCTCTCTGTCCTCCTTCATCCCTCCTTCCTCCCTCTCTCTGCTCTCCCTCTCTCTCTGTCCTTCCTCTCTCTCTGTCCTTCCTCTCTCTCTGTCCTCCCTCTCTCTCTGTCCTCCCTCTCTCTCTGTCCTCCCTCTCTCTGTCCTCCCTCTACCTCCGCTTTCTAGCCTTCTACCCTACAATCTGTCCCCCCTTTTCTCACTCTCTGACCTCTGACCCCGGCCGTTGCAGGCTCGCCTGGAGTACCTCCGGGACCAGTTCCAGATCCGGGAGAATGACTTCCTGACGTTCGACGCCATGCGCCACGCCGCCCAGTGTGTCGGCCGCGCCATCCGGGGCAAGACGGACTACGGCCTCATGATCTTCGCTGACAAGGTGTGTGTGTGTGGTGAAATCTGTGAACTGATCAACTAGTTGGAAATAACACGTGTAATTGCTGATAGTAATGTACTGAAGACCCATCAGTGTACAACCTTAAGACTGAGATCTGAGGTCTGACGTGGTCTCCGTCTTGCTCTCCCCGTGGCTCCAGCGCTACGCCCGGGCGGACAAGCGCGGGAAGCTTCCCCGGTGGATTCAGGAGCACCTGACAGACGGCAGCCTGAACCTGACCATAGACGAGACCGTCCAGCTCTCCAAACACTTCCTGCGCCAGATGGCTCAGCCCTTTAGACAGGTACACTGCTGCTACCACACACACACACACAAACTCACACAAACACCCTCTCTTTTCCCCACAAACACACTAGTTACATATTCAAACCCCCCTCCCCCCCCACAGGAGGACCAGTTGGGTCTGTCTCTGTTGACTCTGGAGCAGCTGCAGTCTGAGGAGATGCTGAAGAAGATCGCTCAGATCGCACACCAAGCCTGAGACGTCGCCGTGACGACCTCATCAGCCTGAGACGTCGCCGTGACGACCTCATCAGCCTGAGACGTCGCCGTGACAACCTCATCAGCCTGAGACGTCGCCGTGACGACCTCATCAGCCTGAGACATTGCCGTAACGACCACATCAGGCCGGGACGCAGTCATGATGACCTCATCAACCCGTGACGACGCCAGCAGGCCAAAATGCTGCCGTAATGACCTCATTAGTCTAAGACCCCGCCTCAATGAAGTCATCACCCTGAGACATCACCTCGGAGATGACGTCATCAGCCTGCAATGCTACCACGTGATATCATCAATCATGAACACGTCCGTTACATAGATCTTGTAAATGCATCTGTCCTGTGTCACTACAGCTGTAAATATAAAACCTCTTTTTTATGGAAAATACATTCGTTTATATTTGTTTGGAGGTTACATTAATAAATGTTTACATTTTGTACCATACTTGTTTAGCCTACTTGTCATCATGTATTGACTTTCTCAGAAGAGATTTGGTCTCTATGGACGACACATCATTTGAGACTCAGTCAGGCACGAGCACAGTTGTCAAACTGACTTGAAATACTTTATTTCAATATCTGCTGTAGTTTCTAGATAATATAAAATCAGGGCTCCCACAGGATCTTAAAAAGACTAAAACTCTGAACTTTAAATTTAAGGCCTTAAAATATGGTAGCCATATTTTCATCCGAGGTCTTAAATTTAATTTAGTCAGGTCTAAAAAAGGTTTTACACTCGTTCATTTCCAGAAATGTTGGCCGCAGAAAGGTATCACATAGTAGCAAAACATTGAGTCTTAGCCTACAAAGCGGAGCTCTGCGGGTCCAGGGTTTGAATAACGGGGGGGGGGTTTGAGCCCCCTAATTAAGACTTGTTTGTGACCACTTACTTAGCTTTAAACACAATTCTGATTCTGATTGAATACATTTATACATTTATATATCGTTCTTACCTGTAATCGTAAATATTATTTTATAACCTTGAGAAGAAGCTGACCCCCAGATTATCATTGTATAATTCGCACTCTGTTTCTAACTAAACTAAAGAGAATCTTCCTGAGATTAACAAGCGTTTGGCGGAGAGGAGAGAGATGATATTTATGAAACTATGTGAAGGTGAAGTCCCACATCTCACATAACCACAATGTCACTTTTAAGTTACAACTAGATAGTTCAATGTCAAATTTTATGTTGAGTGGAGATTGTTAAGATCCCTGATAGCTCAGTGGTTAATAACATATATATTACTTAACTGATATTAATTATCAATTTGTTTAAGTGAGATTTGAACCAGGGGTACCGTGTTTGGCAGTAGACTTGATGGTACACCTGCTTAGACACTGAGCCACAGAGGGTTCCTACAAAGTTACTTTCTACAAGACGGTGTAATTGCCCTTATGACACTACTAAATGCCAAAGGACAACGTACGTTTTGTGTCTGCTAATGCCAAATTATAAAACAGAATACTGCCTTCTAATCGTACTTACAAAACAACTGAAAGGTTGCTGAAGGATTTCTAAGCACTCGTTCACAAAATACAGTGACGATAAGTAGACTTTTCTTGAATAGACTTATTTATTTCTGCAACACAGATAAATATTTAACAGAAATGTACAGCTTACTGTCTATTAGGGGAGGGAATATTTTGGTACCTCACGATTTGATTCTTGGGGTCACGATTCGATAAAAAATCTATTCAAGTTTTTTTCAGATTTTTAATCAAATTGCGATTCAATATATGCTTACATAAAAAATACAAAAAAAGGTAATCGCTAGAAGACAATCGCGATTCATATGTGAATCGATTTTTTCTCCAACCCCTAGTAATTGGTGCTGAATGAAGTTAAATTATGTTACTAATGTGATTGCTTTATCTGTAATTTAAATTAATGCTTTTTCAATGACTGAATTTATTGAAATAAAAATATTTTTTCAGAATTTCTTTGATTTGAATATTATTTTGGTAATGCATCGTGTTTTAAATTTAAATCTTTATTGTCTTAAATTTGACTTATTGATACCTGCAGGAACCCTGAAAATACTCATAATTAATTCTCAGAACAGAAGCATCTTTAGAGACGTGATTCTCTGTGTAAAAGCTTAGGTCTATATGGACAGCATAGTGGGCTTCTGACAGCGTACAGCACACATGCTAGTATGCTAATACCGCTGTTAATACGGCAGCTTTATGAAGCATAAAATTCAGGATAATTTTACTGGCGATGTGTTCGAATTTCTTTTCCTCAGTAAAATGATCCTGCAACTGACAACTGTTTTCGTTGGGGTTTCAAATAGCTTATAAAATGATTAGTGTTAATGATAATGTTTTGATCAATTTGTATAAATATATAAAATAGTGCATAAAAATATGCTAATAAAAATGTGTTTCACATTCTTATTAAGGACTGATGAGCCAGTTAAAGTCAGTGAATTGAAATATCAAATAAAATATAATGTTACTCAACCAACATCCTAACACAAACCGCTAAACATATTAACACACAGGCCTACTCAAACAATGTCAAACATTTGGGAGAATTGTGTTAACAACCTTCATCACTGGGAAATCAACTAGTGCAAACAACAGCATCATCAAACAACACATCTGTACTCGACAGCATTCAACAGAAACACACATTCGCAGATAAAACTGGAATGTACCAAGCTTAAAAAAGAAACTCTAATTAAGTAACACAGTAAGATTTTCAAAGCCCTTCTCCAAGTCACTCAGATTGTCTTCGCTCCCAAAGTTTATATCGAAATATTTGTAACTGTGAAGACCGAGAGGAGAATGTCCATATCCACACAAACGTGTGTGTGTGTGTGTTAGGGAACGTGTTGTTTGTGTGTGTTAGGGCGTTTGTTGTGTGTTAGGGCGTGTGTGTGTTGTGTGTGTTAGGGTGTGTGTGTGCGTGTGTGTGTGTGTTAGGGCGTGTGTTGTGTGTGTGTGTGTGCGTGTGCGTGTGTGCGTGTGCGTGTGTGCGTGTGTGTGCTAGCTGGCTCCGCCCAAGGAACCACGGCGTGCCAGACTCTGGGTGCTGGAGCTGAGGACTCGAGACTCCGTCAGGCTGCTGGGGTTCTGGAAGACACACACCATCATCATCATCATCAACACACTTTCACCAAACTCAAATACATTCACCTACCCCCCACTACAGTCAATGTAACTTTGTTCATGTTAAGTTACTAAAGGTGTTAACGTTAAGTCACTAAAGGTGTTCATGTCAGGTTCCTTGGCATGAAGGCCTCTCATGGTGTTGCCCAGTACAGATGTAAAGAGTGATCCAGCAGGTCTGAGAGGTGATGCTGATGGGAGACCAGCAGTGGTGTCTCACCCTGGCTGCCTCCAGTCTCTCTCTGGCTCCCACGTTCAGAACGTTCAGAGAGTTGGCTCTCTTCATCCTGGGTGAGAGGGAGGGATGGAGAGAGAGAGAGGGAGGGATGGAGAGAGATGGAGAGAGAGAGTCAAGTCTTGCACCCTAACCCTCACATCAGAATCCCAAGTGCGGAACCCTCTCCTCAAACCCAGTAGACTTCCAAAACTCCCTCCTGAGAGAGGTGTGTGTGTGTGTACATGTGTTGATGATGTGTGTATATGTGTTGTTGATGTGTGTTTGTGTCCTGAGAGAGAGGTGTGTGTATGTGGGCTCACCCCGGGGTGCGAGGGGGGGAGTCCTGCGGCCCCCCTCCCTTCAGTTTCCTGACCAGCTTCTCGCTGCTGCGACGGATTGATTCCCGGAGCTTGGTGAAGGAGCCGCTACGCTTCAGACCCCCCAGAGAATCCTCCTGGCAGCCCTCCTCCAGGGGGTGGGACCAGGCGGGGCGGCCGTCCCCTGACACACACACACACACGTTCACACACACACACAAACACACACATTTACACACAAAAAAGAAAAAAAGACTTTCCATAAGTGAACATTTGCAGCCGTACAGGCCCCCAGCCAGATGAGATCCTGGAGTGAATCTGGAGCAGAGCTGCAGACGGCTCCTGTCTCACCCTCCACAGAGCCAAACCTGTCTCACCCTCCACAGAGCCAAACCTGTCTCACCCTCCACAGAGCCAAACCTGTCTCACCCTCCACAGAGCCAAACCTGTCTCACCCTCCACAGAGCCAAACCTGTCTCACCCTCCACAGAGCCAAACCTGTCTCACCCTCCACAGAGCCGAACTCCTTCTCGTGGGCTCTGGTGAGGATCTCCTTGTACAGAGACTCTGCCTGCCTGTACTTCCCCTGCTTCAGGTAGCACGACGCCTGGAGACACAGAAACACACACATTACGCTCAGATGTTATCCTGCTATTTCTGTCTTCTTATGTTATGTTGTTTTGTTGCCTCTCCCCCCCCTCCCCCTGTTCTACCAGGTTGTTCTTGGTCTTGGCCACGTTGGCATCGTCGGGGCCCAGTCTGGACTGGTAGATGTGGAGCGCTCTCTCGTAGTACTGCTCCACCTCCTGGTACTTGCCCTGGTTCTGGCACAGCAGGGCCAGGTTGTTCAGCTGCTTCGCCACGTCTGGGTGGTCTGTGCCCAGAACCTGGGGGCGCGTCCAGAAACACCATCAGGGGCGCGACCAGAAACACTATCAGGGCCGCGTTCAGAAACACCATCAGGGCCGCGTTCAGAAACACCATCAGGGCCGCGTTCAGAAACACCATCAGGGGTGCGTTCAGAGACGCGTCCGGAAACACGCTTAGAAAATTCCCGACGGGCAGACAGGAGGAGAGACCTACCTTCTCTCTGATCTCCAGCGCTCTCTTACACAGAGGCTCCGCCTCCTTGTACTTCCCTCTCTTCCCGTACAGCACCGCTAGGTTGTTGAGAGTGGCAGCCACCTGCACCACACACACACACAGACAGACAGGTAAATGGACAGACAGTCAGACAGACAGGTAAATGGACAGACAGACAGGTAAATGGACAGACAGACAGTCAGACAGACAGGCAGGTGAGCCAGTGCCCCAGGTTCCTCAGGGACCTACAGCAGGATGGTCCAGGCCCAGCGTTTTCTCTCTGATTGCCAGAGCGTCGTTCAGCAGGCTGGCCGCCTCCTTATACTTGTTCTGGTCTCTGCAGGGAGGAACAACACCACACCGGCTCAAGGCTAACCAGCATGACGCTAACCAAACCAGCATATCCTAGCTTTGTGGCTAACTAGCATGACGCTAACCAAACCAGCATATCCTAGCATTGTGGCTAACCAGCATGACGCTAACCAAACCAGCATATCCTAACATTGTGGCTTACCACAATGACACTATCCAAACCAGCATATCCTAGCATTGTGGCTAACTAGCATGACGCTAACCAAACCAGCATATCCTAGCATTGTGGCTAACTAGCATGACGCTAACCAAACCAGTCGCTGCTATTGCAAACCTCCACCGTGTCCTAGCATCGAGGCTAACTAGCATAGCTACGCTAGTAGCTGACTAGTCAGCCTCTCACCTGTAGACCAGGGCCAGGATGTTGAGCATGGTGGCCACGTCGGGGTGGCTGTGACCGGAGGACTTCTCCAGGTCCTCCAGGGCCTGCTTGCACAGGGGCACGGCCACCTCGTAGCGGCCCTGGGAGGCGTACTGGATCACCAGGTTGTGGAGGGTCCGGAGGCGTGCAGGGATCTCGTAGCCCCCCTGCTGGGCGGCGGCGGCGGCGCTGCAGTGATGGGGCTGCTGGGACACTAGGGGGCAGCAGAGGGGCGGGGTTATGGACGGAGGGCTGGGTGGAGGATGACACAGTTCATACACACGCATGAACACACGTACACACACACACACACAGGCACACACACACACACACACAGGCACACACACAGCCATGGATGTACACAGTAGCAGCTACACGCACACACAGAAGGCAGACCTTAATGAGGGTGGTGTTTAGGCGGGAGGGGGGGTACGTACTCTGTGCTTGTTCCTCCTCGTCGGTGGGGAAGAGATCATCCAGGGTCTCCTTCACCGACTCCTTCTCATCCTAACACACAGACGTTTACACATGCTTATAGATATGTATTAACAACCGCTTAGAGATATGTATAAACAACAAACCTACACTATTGATACATTTACACAGATGCTTTATACAACACTCATATACAGTAGATACGTACATAACATACTGACCAGTTTATATATACTACTAATATACAGTACATTGCATACTTCAACTACATACTATATACATGTCTAAAGGCGACATATATAGCTTCCTATGTATAAGAAACAAACAAAGCCATCCATGACATACACACAGCTCCATGACATACAAACAGCTCTATGAGATACACACAGCTCTATGAGATTACATTACATTTACATGTAGTCATTTAGCAGACGCTCTTATCCAGAGCGACTTACAGTAGGTACAGGGACATTCCCCCGAGGCAAGTAGGGTGAAGTGCCTTGCCCAAGGACACAACGTCATTTGGCACGGCCGGGAATCGAACTGGCAACCTTCAGATTACTAGCCCGACTCCCTAACCGCTCAGCCACCTGACACCCCATGAGATACACACAGCTTCATGCCTCTTAGACAGGGTGCTCATCAGCCTCACCACGACGGGGTCCTCCTGGTCGTACTGCCGCATGCTGCTCATGAAGGCCAGGTGTCTGTTCTGCTCCTCCAGGGTGACCAGGTCCTGTTCCCTCTCCTGCAGCCTCTGCTGAGCCCCAGCCAGCTCGTCCCTCAGCCACTGGTTCTCCTGACACAGACGCCTCACCTGCGCACGCAGCTTCTGCTTCTCCGCCTCCAGAGAGCCAAGGTGGGCCGAGAGAGCCATCATCACCTGGGGGAGGGGGGAGAGAGAGAGGGGGAGTCTGTTCTTCCTTGTGTCCCTGTTTGACTCCCTCATCTTTGGTCCCCCACCCCCTCAGATGTCCTCACCTGTCCCCTCCTGACCTGTGCTTCCTCCACCTCCTCGCCCCACATTCCCTTGAGCCCCCCCTCCTCCCCCCCTACTCACCTGTGCCTCCCCCAGACCCAGCTCGATCCTCTCCAGGGACTGGAGGATGATGCCAGACTTCTCTTGCTCTAGGCTGCCGCTCTCTGCGGCCGGCCGGCCCTCCAGCGCCCCCTGCAGGCTGTGCAGCAGGTTACGGTTCTCCTCGCGCAGCGCCTCCAGCCCCGCGATCACCTGCCGCGTGCTGCACACAATCTCCTCCCCCGACAACATGGCTCCTGCTTTAGGTTCCACCCTGGGGGGGAGGAGAGGAGAGGAGAGGAAAAGAGAGATTAGGAGTGGAATGGAGAGGTGATGAGAGGAAAAGAGGTCTGGTGTGGGGAGAGGAGAGGACAAGAGAAAAGAAGTACAACTAAAGTCACTGGCCAATATCAGCCCCACCCTATGAAACATTCCTGTCTACCCTGCTGTATCTAAGTCCAGGAGTCAGGTGGCTGAGTGGTTAGGGAATCGGGCTAGTAATCTGAAGGTTGCCAGTTCAATTCCCGGCCGTGTCAAATGATGTTGTGTCCTTGGGCAAGGCACTTCACCCTACTTGCCTCGGGGGAATGTCCCTGTACTTACTGTAAGTCGCTCTGGATAAGAGTGTCTGCTAAATGACTAAATGTAAATGAAAGTCCACCTCACGAGGAGATTCCCTTTCACTCCCTTTGGTGTTTTAACCCTCGTGCTGCCTTCGGGTCACATGACCCAAAGGTTCACAACGAACCATTGTTGTGTTTACCCAATGCAAAAACAAATAAAAATAATTTTCTTTTAACCTTTGCAATGTTGCATAAAAGAAAATGCTTCACTTTGTTTTTGTATGCGGTAAAGTTGTCGCAATACGACGGTGGGTCACAATGACTGATGGGTCAGAATGTCCCGAAGATAACACAAGGGTTAAGGACGACCGCCATGGCGTGGAACAATATCCACTGATGACCAGAGATGGGAAGTACTTAACTAGATTTTTCTAGTTTCTGGTATTTTTTTTCTGGTATCAGTACTTTACTTATACACTACACTATTTATTTTTCTGACAACTTTTTACATTCACTCCTTAAATTCTTTACACAAATAGGCTTGGCTCGTTACTTTAGTTTTAATCTGTATTTGGTGGCATAATCCATATTATTTATTTTGCACATCTTTTTTCATTTCCAGGCTATCACGCACATCAAACGTAAGCTAGTGTACTATGTGTGGATACTATGTACCTATTACACCAGGTACGGAACATGTAGCATCAGGCGTGCGGTCCCGGGAGCGGAATGATGATGTGGGCGGTGCAACCGGACAGGTGGAGTTCATAGATGTTGACGAGGTGTCAACAACCCATCCGTTTCACCATGATTCTATTGCGTTGAAACCTGCATGCTAGTACACCGCTCCCACAAATAATGTAGCCTGATAACCTGCATTCTAGTACACCGTTCCCACAAATAATGTAGCCTCATAAACCTGATAAACCAAATGGCTGGAAAGCAGACACCGCTGATCCAGGCGTCTTCAATTACATTGAAGTCAACACATCTATCTGCTGAACTCGAGCTTAGTCATGTTTGGTGCCAGCTTGCGTTACTTCGGCCAGAGGAAGAAACAAACTAAATTGGATAGGTAAATAATAGCCAACCACTTCGCAGTTTCAACCCACCAACAAAAGTTATTTATAGCCCACCTGCTGCTAATTCCCGTCTCCTGGCGTGGTTTCGACGTGTTTTATTCGCGTGTGTCAGGTTCTTAATTCGTGGTCCCATTAAAGTTGCTCGGACATATTTGCATCAAAACATCGACTCCACTATTCGGTTTTCACGCGACCGAGATAACGGCTATCCTCTTGGCACTATAACGTTGAACCTAGAAATCATTCACCTATTCTTACAGCTCAGACTGTCTGTGTATCGTTTGCGCTTACCTGATCTGATCATACCCACCATGCACCGCGGCACCGGGATGTAGTCCCAGGGATAAGGCCATCTATATCTGCGGGCCCCTTTGAACTGCCGCGGGACTGGAACCCTACGGTAACGGGACCGACACACCGAGACAGTCAAAACAAACAAAGCGATATAAATAAAAACGCTCGTCATACAAGCAATGTACTCGTTCTAGCAGTAGTTATATTTTATTTAAATTATAGGCCACACCATATTTTCTTCTGTTCATAATGATTTGAATATGTCATAATCTTATCGTATAATTTCCTTGAAGGTTTAGGTTGGTTGAGGGGCAGCGTGAGAAATACAAGGTGTTGCGTGAGAAATTGTTGAAATGCGTGAGTCTCACGGCGAATATGTGAGACTTGAGATCCCTGAATTATTCATATTATTAATAATAATAATTAATAATATTAATATGATGTGAGGTCCAGATGTAAGGTTTAGAGACACTAAAACCGTTAGTAATGGTTACTTTTTATTTAAGTATGTCAGAGCCCACACTTCTTTACTGGAACTTGAGTGAAAAAGTGTAGTCAGCACTTCAACTTTTACCAGAGTCTTTTTAAACATGAGTAGTACTTCTACTTGAGTGAAGGATGTGTGGACTTTTCTGCCATCTCTGCCAGTAATTCATAAGCCATCATCGATGCAATCTGACATTTACATTTTAGCAGACACTCTTATCCAAAGCTATTTACAGTAAGTACAGGGACATTCTCCCCCGAGGCAAGTAGGGTTAAGTGCCTTGCCCAAGGACACAACGTCATTTGGCACGGCCGGGAACTGAACTGGCAACCTTCAGATTACTAGCCCGCTTCCCTAACCGCTCAGCCACCTGACTCCCTAATCTTATCAGGAAGTGTGTTTGTGGTAATTTGGTGACATATAGCATATAGCCATTCACATCAAAATCACTCACATTGGAGGGGCTCAACAGCTTAGGTCAGATGACTGCAGACCAGACTGACTGACAGCAGACCTGACTGACTGCAGACCAGACTGACTGCAGACCAGACTGACTGCAGACCAGAACAGATAGAGACTGTGAAGGATGACTATAGCAACAGGTCCCTTGGAGGAGAGAGGGGGAGAGGAAGAGAGAGAGAGAATAGGAGGGAATGGATAAGAGACAGGAAAAGAAAGGAAAGGAGAGATGAGGGAAAGGGGGGATGAGAGAAAAGAGGGAGAAGAAAGAAAGAAAGGGTGGGTGGGGTGAGAAAGCGAGGAGAGAAACTGAGTTTTATCCTCTCACCTGTATGAACATGGCTTGTTAGAGAGACTAATGCAGTGCATGTGCCTGTGATGCTTGTGCCCGTGATGCAGCAGGTGATTAAGATGCTAGTTGATTCGGTGTAACTTGAGTTTGTACGCATGAAAGGGGTGCGTTCAGCAACCTCGGCAGTATTCACATAATGATGCAAAGCCTGTCAGCTGTGCCTGTTAGAGGCTAATGCTAGTGCTAATGCTAGCGCAGAACCCTTTTGTGGCTCGACACAGTCACATTTATTTCTCTCCAGATCCATGGCTTCCTCCCTTAGCGCAGCTCACCATGGCAGAAGGGTTATAGTCAGTCCCCAGGGTAGCAAGCACGCAGGCTGGGCTTGGCACGCAACTAAACAACTGTTTGTGTGTGTATATGTGTGTGTGTGTGGATATGTGTGTGTATATGTGTGTGTGCGTGTATATGTGTGTGTACTTGTGTGTATACACGTGTGTGTGGAAGGCAGGACAGTTATACGAGCAGGCTGATTGATGATTCAGCTGCTGGCTAACGTGATGACCATGCAAGGCCTCGACCATGTAAGGACATACCGGCCAGGTCGCTAGGCCTCGTTTGCTCCCAAAGGTCAAAGGTCAGCGCCTCTACACAGTCATCGGCGATTTCTACACCATCATGCCTCCAGCTCCTGACCCTTTCTAAATCCAGACCGCCCAATGAAACGGAGTACGACCATTCTTCCCTAGACATGTGTGATGTGAAAATAACACCATCAACACTTCCGGTTTTATATCCATTTATCTACCAGTCCATCAACATCGTTAGATTATCAAATCATCTCCCGGATGTCATGAATCTGTCCTGGGCTAGAACCAGGCAGAACTCCTGTCATCCTTGACCTAATGAGGTGAAACAGATTAATTAGCTGGTCAGGCTAGCTCATGGATGCTAGACAACGTGTATGTGTGTGTGTGTGTGTGTGTGTGTGTGTGTGTATGTGTGTGTGTGTATGTGTGTGTGTGTGTGTGTGTGTATGTGTGTGTGTGTGTGTGTGTGTGTGCTACAGATCTTTGTCGGCATTGAGGCTCAAGACCCAGAGGGTCGGTACGTTTGTACGAAGCATGTGTTAAGCGCAGAGAACGGGTTTAATGTGTCTGTGTGGAGCTGCTTTGGCACCACTGGACAGCTGTCTCCTGCCAGGACTGGAGCGGTGTGAGTGTGAGTGTGAGTGTGAGTGTGAGTGTGAGTGTGAGTGTGAGTGTGAGTGTGAGTGTGAGAGAGAGAGAGAGAGAGAGAGAGAGAGAGAGAGAGAGAGAGAGAGAGAGAGAGAGGGAGGGTGCAAAAGGTGTGCCTTCAACAGGTGTATGTCATCATGGAAGACAGCTGCAGGAGTGTGAATGTGTGTGTAGAGGTTAGGGTTACGTGTGTGATGTGTAGAAGTTGCACTTAGCTATCAATCATAAACGTTTTGTGTTTTAAGAATCAAACGTTTACCAGAATGGCATCACTTTAACTCATGAAAAAGTTCAGATTTTTTTTTCACGAATGTAACAAACACACCAGGCCTCTGGCCCAGGTTTGGGGGACGGACAGGCAGACAGGCTATCTGGACGGACAGACAGACAGGCTATCTGGACGGACAGACAGACAGCTGAGTCGATGCAATTCAATCACCCGAGCTGGCAGAAAGCCAAGGAAAGTCTTGCCTCGAGGTCCTAAACATAGACGACCCCCACCCCTGCCCCCACCTCGACCCGACCGCCCACAAGGGGAACAGCCACGCCTACAATCGTCTCCACATGTCTAAACCAGCTTGGGTTTCAATGGAAGCGTGATCCACCCCCCCCCCCCCACACACACACACACCCCTCACACCCTCACACACCCCTCACCCCCCACACACCCATCACACCACCTCCAAGAGGAATTCTTTTTAACAAGCGTTTCGTTCCAAAACCATGTGTAGTTTACGCATGATGCAGAATATGCGAGGCATTTGCCTGTGGGTGCTTCGTTCTCACACAAGTGGACCCACAAGTCACTCCTCAGCCAAAAGCGTCGGATAGGCTTAAGGAATGTGAAAGGACCCTCGGTATCTTCTGATTGGCTAGATGAATTGCTCACCATTTGGAATAGACCAATCCAATCTTCTGGTGTTTGTGTGGAAGACCCCAGGGGAGATGTGTGATCCAGAATCCTCTCTGTCCTCTCCAACTAGCGCCAACTTACCCAGAAGCTTATATCATTTTCACTTGATAGTATTTACAGTATGCATACTCTGTATAAACTCTGGTGGTCCGTAGGGTCAGTTTCTATGCCCATAGGGATCTAAAGTCATAACCACCTTTAATTGAGCGGATGATATTCTTTCTGGTTATGTCTTGATCAGTGTGTCCCTCATCCTAATTATTTTATTTGATTGGATGTTACATGTATTGTAAGCAACAATGACTGTACCGTCATGTATCAATGATTAAAGCGATTTTTTTTTTCAAGAGAAGAGAATCCAGTGGAGGACTAAACATGCTAACAGTCTGCAACATGCTAACATGTGACTCCCTCCTGTGACAGTCTGCAACATGCTAACATGTGACTCCCTCCTGTGACAGTCTGCAACATGCTAACATGTGACTCCCTCCTGTGACAGTCTGCAACATGCTAACATGTGACTCCCTCCTGTGACAGTCTGCAACATGCTAACATGTGACTCCCTCATGTGACAGTCTGCAACATGCTAACATGTGACTCCCTCCTGTGACAGTCTGCAACATGCTAACATGTGACTCCCTCCTGTGACAGTCTGCAACATGCTAACATGTGACTCCCTCCTGTGACAGTCTGCAACATGCTAACATGTGACTCCCTCCTGTGACAGTCTGCAACATGCTAACATGTGACTCCCTCATGTGACAGTCTGCAACATGCTAACATGTGACTCCCTCCTGTGACAGCCTGCAACATGCTAACATGTGACTCCCTCATGTGACAGTCTGCAACATGCTAACATGTGACTCCCTCCTGTGACAGTCTGCAACATGCTAACATGTGACTCCCTCATGTGACAGTCTGCGACATGCTAACATGTGACTCCCTCCTGTGACAGTCTGCAACATG
>NC_090060.1:17239963-17297463 GCF_038355195.1 Osmerus mordax | reverse complement strand
GTTGTATTTGTTGGTGGAGAGGTGGAGATATAGATAGACACTGTTGTTGTGAAGGTGTGTCCTTCTGGGAAAAAGAGAATCTGAACTAAAACCAGAACTAGAACCAGGACCAGCGTCAATCTGTAGCCCAGACCCAAATCTCTTTGGGGTGTAGGGTGTAGGGTGGAGGGTGTAGGGGCGGTCTATAAATACCCTGTTCAGCTGGGGCTGTTCAGCTTGGGCTGTCCTGCAGTCAGAAACATGAGGACACGCTTGCTGCTGCTCCTGGCCCGGAGGCTGATAGACAGAGCTTTGGGAGACTCCCTGCACAGTCACACGCCGCACGGTACACATCACACGGTACACGGTCCAGCACTGGGACTGGATTGGTCAGATATTAGGTTGACTGGGTGTTTTGACTGGGTGTTTCTTTACCTTCTGGTTATCTGTTATTCAAGCTGTGTTTGGACGCTGACGACTGGTCAGTTGGGTTCTTGGGTTCTCCTCTGGGTTGTGTGTCCAGGCGGTCTGAAGACAGGGCTGGGTTGTGTGTGAGCGTGTGTCACTTTAATGTCGACAAGTGTACCTACCGGTTCTAACACTCTCCCCTTCCTTTCCCCCTCTCCCCCCCCCTCTTCCCTGTCTCCCTCGCTCTACCCTCTACCCCCCCCCCCTCCCCTCTCCCCCGTTGTTCCCCCCTGCCACCCACAGACGGTGTGACGAGCGCAACCATGGCGAAGAATTGCCACAATGACTACAAGATGAAGTTCTCCCTGGACGAGGAGTTCCCAGACTTGTCACTCCACAACAACCACATGGCCAAGGTGGTGAACAAGGAGCTGTACGACAAACTGAGGGGCAAGTCCACGCCCAGCGGCTTCACCCTGGATGACTGCATCCAGACTGGAGTGGACAACCCTGGTAGGAGAAGGGAGGAAGGGGGAGGTGGAGGGACGAGGAGGGGGAGGTGGAGGGGGAGGTGGAGGGGGGACGAGGGGTGATTTAAAGATGTTTCCACACAAAACATCCGCCACAACATTTACATTCCAGCGGCTATTTTCCCTGAGCGAAATAATAAAATAACGAGATTCCAAGCGGTTGGTAACATGACGGCTGTAGTTGCTTACCCATGATACCTTGCGTGTCCAGGCCACCCCTTCATCATGACCGTCGGCTGTGTGGCTGGTGACGAGGAGTCCTACGAGGTCTTCAAGGATCTGTTCGACCCCATCATCTCCGACCGTCACGGCGGCTACAAGCCCACCGACAAGCACCAGACCGACCTGAACTTCGAGAACCTGAAGGTAGGACACACACACACGTATACACACTTACTCAGATACACACACACATATACACACACATATACACACACACACACACATACAGGCCCTACACACACTCACAGCACCAACCACTGCACAGCCAACATGGCCGACAGCACCGGCTGTCCCAGCGTTGACCCTCTGTGCTCCCTCAGGGAGGAGACGACCTGGACCCCGCCTACGTGCTGAGCAGCCGTGTGCGTACCGGCCGCAGCATCAAGGGCTACACCCTGCCCCCCCACAACAGCCGTGGCGAGCGCAGGATGGTGGAGAAGCTCTCCATCGAGGGTGAGTGTGACGTTACAAAGCCGTCATGACGACGTGATTAAGCGCCTCACTTGGGACGGGCTCATTTGAAAAAAGAATCGCATTCTAGCGGTGAGACGGAACGTTGACAGGAAGCGAGGGTCGGAGTGTTTTGAGGCGTCTGGGTTGAGTTTTCACTTTTCCTCCTTCCCTCCTCCCTCCGTCCTCCCCATCCTCTCCTTCTCCTCTCCTCCCCTGTCATCCTCTCTTCCTCCTCCTCCCCCTCTCCTTCTCCTCTCCTCCCCTCACCTGTCATCCTCTCTTCCTCCTCCTCCCCTTCTCCTCTCCTCCCCTCCCCTGTCATCCTCTCTTCCTCCTCCTCCCCCATCCTCTCCTTCTCCTCCCCCAGCCCTGGCCACCCTGGAGGGTGAGTTCAAGGGGAAGTACTACCCCCTGTCAGGCATGACAGATGCTGAGCAGGATCAGCTGATCAATGACCACTTCCTGTTCGACAAGCCCGTCTCCCCCCTGCTGCTGTCTGCTGGCATGGCCCGTGACTGGCCCGACGGCAGAGGCATCTGGTGAGCACACACACACGCACGAACGCACGCATGCCCTCACACACGCACACACACTCCCCTTCCTCCCACACACACTCCTCATCCTCACACACACACACACACTTAAGTATTTAACTGCAAGTACAGTTATGTCCTGTGTTATCAAGTATATCAGAGGTGTAACAGTTTTGCAGTCTGTATGTTTGTTAATATATAACTGTTTGTATTTATATATATATATCTGTTTGTACACATGCGGTACGTGTGTGTGCCCAGAGTGTTGGGTGACTGTGTAACCCTCCTGCCCTCTCCCCTCTCAGGCACAACGACCAGAAGAGCTTCCTGGTGTGGGTGAACGAGGAGGATCACCTCCGCGTCATCTCCATGGAGAAAGGCGGCAACATGAAGGAGGTCTTCAGACGATTCTGCGTGGGCCTGCAGAAGGTCAGCTGCCCCCTCGTCTGAAAACAAACGCACCCTGCACAACTCGTCTGAAAACAAATGCACCCTGCACACAGCTTTGCTTTCCAAACATGAACATTGTCGTGTATCTTATGTCTCACTTGTGGTTCCTCTCTACATAAGTGGTTAATAACCCAATCAGGGGCAAAGAGTGTGATGAAGTCTAATTTAAATGTGTTCAATTATATTTGTATGTTTCTACTACGTATGATACATGATTTTGTCTTGGGAAGAGTTTCAGAAATGCACATTTTATCTCCCCCCTTTTCTTCCTCATCTCTCCTGTCCTCATCCCTCCACCCCTCATCCCCCCTCAGATTGAGGAGGTCTTCAAGAAGCACAACCACGGCTTCATGTGGAACGAGCACCTGGGCTACGTGCTCACCTGCCCCTCCAACCTGGGAACTGGCCTGCGTGGCGGAGTCCACGTCAAGCTGCCCAAGCTCAGCACACACGCCAAGTTTAACGAGATCCTTGGCAGGCTGCGTCTGCAGAAGCGCGGAACAGGTAGGACACACACACACACACGCTTACCCACACACGCCTACCCACACCCACACACACATGAAGGACACACACACACACGAAGGACACACACACACAGATCGTGTACTGGGTGACATGTGAGCATGACTATGGAGAGACTCATCTATGCCTGTATCCTCCCTCCCTCCTTCCCCAGGTGGTGTGGACACAGCCTCCGTGGGTGGAGTGTTCGACATCTCCAACGCCGATCGTCTGGGGTCCTCCGAGGTGGCCCAGGTCCAGATGGTGGTTGATGGTGTGAAGCTGATGGTGGAGATGGAGAAGAAGCTGGAGAAGGGCGAGGCCATCGACGGCATGATCCCCGCCCAGAAGTAGAGCGGACATGACGCCGACGCCATCTTTCCTTTTTGTACGATAAAAGACGAGCAGCCTTAGACTAAAGTACCTTCTCTACGGCCTTTTCGAGGAAAAACGCAACAAAAAAAAGACACTTAACTTCTCTCAGATCTCAGCAACTCTTCTTCTCTTCTGACATCTTGAAAACGACTTTCCCATCCGATCTGTAACACCCTGGGATCAAACCTTCACGCTGTAGGCCCCGCGCCTGGACAGTGTGCATGCACCGAAACGTTCAAACACCTTTTTTTGGTTGTATCACATAACTGAGCAAATAAAAGCCTCAATGTACCAATCAACCCCTGCCGTCTGAAGTTGCTGTTCACACACACATGCACACACACACTCTTGCATGCTCACACACACACACACACACACTCTTGCATGCTTGCATGCTCACACACACACACACTCTTGCACGCTCACACACACACACTCTTGCACGCTCAGGTAGAATGAGAACAAACATCCAGAGCTGGTTGTTTCTGAAAGAGTTTGAAAGAAGAATTTATTTTTGCTTCACACATTGTTTGTTGAGACATGCAGGACTGCAGGTCATTTCAAGATACCCCCTGGTACACACACACACACAACCTTACACACACACACAACCCTACACACACACACACACAACCCTACACACACACAACCCTACACACACACACACAACCCTATACACACACAACCCTACACACACACACACACAACCTTACACACACACACACAACCTTACACATACACACACAACCTTACACATACACACAACCTTACACACACACACACACACAACCTTACACACACACACACACAACCCTACACACACACACACAACCCTACACACACACACAACCTTACACACACAACCTTACACATACACACACACCCCTACACACACATACAACAGTGTCTCCTACTCTTTGAGAATGTAGTCAGAAGTGTTCAGCTGTATCTAGGGGAGCTGATGTGGCCCTACTTCTAGACAGAACAGATGAATAAATTATCCCTAAATTTCACATTTTAAGACATCGGTGGTTGCGTAGCGTTTCGCTTGAACTGAAAAGGGGAAAGATCTGAAGATAACAGAGCTGTGGATCCTAAAGATCTGAAGATAACAGAGCTGTGGATCCTAAAGATCTGAAGATGACAGAGCTGTGGATCCTAAAGATCTGAAGATGACAGAGCTGTGGATCCTAAAGATCTGAAGATGACAGAGCTGTGGATCCTAAAGATCTGAAGATGACAGAGCTGTGGATCCTTCAGGGTCTGCTCCTCTGTCCTCCTTGGTCAAACCTTCACGTTTACTAATATTACAAGACAATCATAAGAGATGAAATAACAAACAAGCCGACACCCGTTTAGAGAGACAAGTGCTTGTTTAGACTAGTTTGTCTGTCTGTCTGCCAACAACCTGTCTGTCTCTCTGCCAGCCTGGTTTTATAACAGGCTTCGTGACCTTCGACTGGTGGTCATTTATAGAAGAGGTGATGCAGGGTCACATTCTAAAACACCCCACACCCTGTCACACACACACACACCCTGTGACACATTGTCACACACACATACCCCTGTCACACACACACACACACACCCTGTGACACACTGTCACACACAGATACCCCTCTGACACACACACACACCGTCACACACACCGCCACACACACCGCCACACACAGGAATTCTTCTGGGAGAAGTGGGAGATAATCAGATTTGGACGTTTGTTACGAGACAAACCTTTGCTTCCTGTCACAGGCAGACTCAAGGGGAGAGAAGGTGTGTGTGTAAACCTGGAACATGGCAGAAAGCTTTCCAAGGGACTGTGGAAACATCATATTTACCATCCTGAACCTGACAAGCACCTTCTAGAAAAACTATGAGCTTATACAACAAATCAAGTTTAGAAAATCTTACGGCTGGTTCACACCATCAAGTATTTTTACGGACTGTGATTAACTTTTGTTCTTTTTCAAAATGGCCGCAGGCGGGATTTTAGCGTGAAGTTGAGAAAGAAGCTCCTTGTCTGCCTGTGATCATGTGACCCGGGAGTCAGTGTACCTGCTGGAGGCCTGTGATCATGTGACCCGGGAGTCAGTGTACCTGCTGGAGGCCTGTGTGGGAGGTGGTGTTGCTATAACTAATGTGCGACCAGGTAAACAAGTACCTTCACGTCTGAAACAGACATGAGAATGTGGCTCAGAAAAGCAGTCACCATCATCTTCATCATCATCATCATCACCACCATGATCCCATTCAGACTTCAGATTTCAGGCAGTTCACTTCTTTGCAACTAGCACACACACACACACACACTCACTCACTCACTCACTCACTCACTCACTCACTCACTCACTCACTCACTCACACTAGGTAAGCATTCAACAAACAGCTGGGAATGGCAGGTACAACACGAGAGGAGGAAGTGAGGTCTAAGGATTGTGGCGTTTCATTCCAGCGTCATTCAGTTAGTGTTGCCTGCAGTTCTGCATGTCTCCCCCTACAGGCCGGAGGTCTGAACTGAAGGGGCCTCGCCCTTTCTAAATCAAGGAAGAAACAACAAAAAAACTAATAAAACACAAATTTGAAAACCTTTTTAAATAGCAGCTCTCAAAAAGGATTGAACAACAAAAAAATAATTGAGTGATCATGACAAATACAACATCTTCATTTGGAAATATCCAAAATAATAATGTTAAAAATTAATAATAAAAAAAACAACAGTCGGAGATCAGTGGGTTCAAAGGTCGCGTCCGAGGAGGCGGAGTCTAAGCAGGGGTCAGAGGTCACAGATCGTACTCGAGTCGCGGGGATTAAGGTTGCACACTAGCAGGTCTCCGTCCGTGGCTTTCTATCAGCGTCGCCCTGGCGACACAAGCGGGTGTGTGTGGGGGGGGCGAGTGAGGGGGGCAAGCGAGGTTGGTGGGGAGCTGACGGGGTGGACGTAAAATGTCAGTTCTCTCATATGGTCTGGCCTTCCTCCTTCTCTTCCTCCGGTCATCCGTCCACCCCTAGGCCCCTCCCCCCCTTAGTCCCTCCCCAAGCCCCGCCCCTCCCTAAGCCCCTCCCTCAGAGTTCCAGCTCCTTGGACACTCTGGTCGCAATGTCCCTGAAAGCAAGAGGCGCTCCCCAGAGGCGTTTGAAGCGGACCCCGCTGGAGCGCGCCGGGCCCCCTGGCAGCTGGCACACCTCCGCTTCGAAGGCCACGCGCGCCCCGGCCGCCCCGTGGGTGCAGGACAGCAGGAAGGGGCCGGCCAGGTGCACCTGGCAGCCGCAGCCCTGCGCTGCCTCCCGCAGCGCCAGCACCACCTCCGCTGGGTCCCGCGGGCTGCGGACCCTCACATCCCAGCCGCATCGGGGGGCCCGGGGCTCGGGCGCTTTCTGATGCCCAGGTAGATGGCGACTGGAGGGGAGAGAGGGTGGGAGTGAGAGAGGTGAGCGTGAGAGGGGTGAGAGAGGGGTGAGAGTGAGAGGGGTGAGCGTGAGAGAGGTGAGAGAGGGGTGAGAGTGAGAGGGGTGAGCGTGAGAGGGGTGAGAGAGGGGTGAGAGTGAGAGAGGGTGAGAGTGAGAGAGGTGAGCGTGAGAGGGGTGAGAGTGAGAGAGGTGAGAGTGAGAGAGGTGAGAGTGAGAGGGGTGAGAGTGAGAGGGGTGAGAGTGAGAGGGGTGGGTGGGAGAGGGGTTAGAGTGAGAGGGGTGGGAGTGAGAGGGGTTAGAGTGAGAGGGGTGGGAGAGGGGTGTAGTGGTGTGTGTAGGTGAAGAGTGAGAAGAAAAAAAATTAAGAAAAACAATAAATTATTATCATACAAAGTTGGTTTGCAGAGCTGCCAAATAAGCTTCTAACATCATCTAATTTCCTAATCTGACTAACTGCCATCTCTTCTTAATCTGTGGCTGACAACATCTCCACCGTGAGGAATGTGATTGTTTTAGGTCACAGGGTGCACCAGTTGGCAGCGTTTTACGTGTTTTAATCGCTTCCATTGGTTTCATTGCACAACGGAAGCCAAATGAAGTGCACCCGAACCAGGAAGTTCCAGATCCTATTGTGAGTCACAGCTTTAGAACATCAGGACACGAGAGTCAACAACAACAAGGATTACACAACAACAACAACACGTTTACCTTCCGGTACACAGCTGCTTCCCAGGGCATCCCAGGAGAAGCTCAACCATCACACAACATCTCTCTACTGACATGCTCCCCTCAATGATGTCAAATCACATTTAGATGGTTTTTCACGTTAGTTTTACACCGCTGAGGTAACCAGGTCTTACAGTTACAGGATCTACGTCCCCAGCCAGTGTTACGTCCATCTACATGTCCTCCAAACACAGCTAGCCACGCAGAGAAGCTGAGCCCAACCTACACACTTAAAGTTAGAGATATATAGATACATAGATATTTACATCTATGGTCTAGAATAGATATATAGATATTTACATCTATGATCTAGATATATATATATATATATATTCACGTCTATGGTCTAGATATATAGATATTCACGTTTATTGTCTAGATATATAGATATTCACGTTTATTGTCTAGATATATAGATATTCACGTCTATGGTCTAGATATATAGATATTCACGTCTATGGTCTAGATATATAGATATTCACGTTTATTGTCTAGATATATAGATATTCACGTCTATGGTCTAGATATATAGATATTCACGTTTATTGTCTAGATATATAGATATTCACGTTTATTGTCTAGATATATAGATATTCACGTCTATGGTCTAGATATATAGATATTCACGTTTATTGTCTAGATATATAGATATTCACGTCTATGGTCTAGATATATAGATATTCACGTTTATTGTCTAGATATATAGATATTCACGTCTATGGTCTAGATATATAGATATTCACGTTTATTGTCTAGATATATAGATATTCACGTCTATGGTCTAGATATATAGATATTCACGTCTATGGTCTAGATATATAGATATTCACGTCTATGGTCTAGATATATGGATATTGAGGTCTGGAGAGTGGCAGCCCCCCTTATGGAGCGAGCTGCTGTTACCTGCAGGTTTTCCCCAGAGCCTGTGTTAGAGCGGGCGGATCTACAGCAGAGAGAGCACAGGTCACAACCTGCTCCTGCGCTGATGCTACCAGCTTCACTACCCCCTGGGCCTCATTTGGATTTACACCCATATTTTCAAGATGTACTTTCATGTTTTAGACTGGTGTTAGATTTGGTTTAGGGTTAGGGTGTGACTAGTGTCAGGGGTTATGGTGTGACTAGTGTCAGGGGTCAGGGGTTAGGGTGTGACTAGTGTCAGGGGTTAGGGTGTGACTAGTGTCAGGGGTCAGGGGTTAGGGTGTGACTAGTGTCAGGTGGGTTAGGGTGTGACTAGTGTCAGGGGTCAGGGTGTGACTGGTGTCAGGGGTCAGGGGTCAGGGTGTGACTAGTGTCAGGGGTCAGGGTGTGACTTGTGTCAGGGTTAGGGGTCAGGGTGTGACTCACCTTGTGACCGGAGATCGGCTGGGGCCTCTCTCAGGTTCGTCTGTGACCCTCAAGAGGAAGAAGGAAGTGTGTGTTAGGAATGGATCAGCCAATCAGGGGACAGAAGACCCCCACTTAACCCCCTCCCCTTCCTGTTGTGACGCCCCAACCAGCAAGGCCACACCAACCACAGCACGGACGACATCACAGACTGACCACAGTGACATCATCAGCCGTCACTACAAACATTCCACCGGGTGATTTATAAACAACATCAACACACAGACGGGTGTCACAGCGTCACACGGTGCAGTCACACAGGATGGCTGGTGTACAGAGTGTGGGGATGTAGGCAGGAACCAGGGAAGGGGAGGGGGGAAGGGGCTGGAGGCTACGAGAGGCCTGCACCTACACCGAACAGACACAGGGGGCACTGCCACACAAGTGTACAGACTGTACACTTGCTCTCTGCGCTAAACGGGGGTTTCCTCCTCACCAATCTGGCAACCCTAAACCTTTTCCAGGAATAATGAGTGGGGGGAATCTACCTGGACAGAGATGTCCTTAGCTGCGGGAGTCTGGCAGGAATTCAGCAGGTTATTATGTTTGTGAGTGAGAGTGTGTGTGAGGGTGTGTGAGAGAATGTGAATGTCAGTGTGTGTGTGTGGTTCCAACAGGCAGTGTGAGGACTTGACACGGCTGGCTAGCTGAGACAGAGGGAGATCAGTAGGAGCTGGATAAGGACCAGGTTACATAACTAATCCTGCTTTAACCTGAGGGGGATTTTCTGCTCACTAACCCCCTCCTAACTCACAACACCCTTCTGTCTGTCTGTCTGTCTGTCTGTCTGTCTGTCTGTGTGTGTGTGTGTCTGCCTTTGTGTGTGTGTGTGGTCTGGTTTAGGTTGGTTGAGAAGCAGTTCTGTGGGCGTATGTGAAGCCGTCTGTGACACTGCTTGTACAAAGGGCTGAACAAATAAAATGTTGATTTGACTTCCTGTGTAATGTGTCTGCCAGTGCACAGGGGGCAGTCTGGTCACATCCAAACACTCTGACAGAACCTCAAACCAACAGACAACTTCTACTGTAGCAGTGTCACAGCTCTTCCAGGACCTGGGAGCCCCCCTCTGGTGAGAACATCCAACCTCGGTGAGCCATGTCACAGTGGGAGCACCAACAATGTGAACAATGTGACAGAGTGACCAGTGACTGCAGTGTCAGCTCAGCCCTCTAGGGGGCAGTCTAGTGCTGAGCCCAGCTTAGAGGCAGAGGGCACACACACACACATACACACACACACAGAGGCAGGACACACACACACACACACAAAGAGGCAGGACACACACACACACACACATACACAGAGGCAGGACACACACACAGACAGAGAGAGGCAGGACACACACACACACAGACTGAGAGAGGCAGGACACACACAGACAGAGAGAGGTAGGACACACACACAGAGAGGCAGGACACACACAGACAAAGAGAGGCAGGACACACACACACACAGAGAGGCAGGACACACACAGACAAAGAGAGGCAGGGGGACAGAGGAGGAGGATGAGGTAGGCAGGAGAGCTGGTAGTCAGTCAAGCAGCAGCAGGCAGGCAGGCAGGCAGGCACAGAGAGAAGCAGCCAGTGAGGTAACATGGGAACAAGAACACTTACTAACAGATTTGGATCCCTGTGGGAGAGTGCAGCCCGAGACAGACTTGTTTGAGCTCGGACGCTTAGAGGGGTCAAGATTGACCCTACGAAGAAAGAGAGAGATGAAGGGATTGAGAGAAGAAAGAAAAGAGAGATACACAGGCAGAGAGAGAAGAGACGAACGAGAAGAAGAAAGAAAGAGAATCACAGCAAGAGAGAAGAAGCCGAGATGGGAAGAGCAGACGTGAGGATCAGACAGCAGCATCGAGTCGCAGAAACTAAACAGAAATGAACAAACAAAGGAAGCTTTCTCAAAACAGCCACAATCGAGAGAGAGAAGGAGAGGAGGGGAGGAGAGAGGAGGGGAGAGGAGGGGAGGAGAGAGGAGGGGAGGAGAGAGGAGGGGAGAGGAGGGGAGGAGAGAGGAGGGGAGGAGAGAGGAGGGGAGAGGAGGGGAGAGGAGGGGAGAGGAGGGGAGGAGAGAGGAGGGGAGGAGAGAGGAGGGGAGAGGAGGGGAGAAGAGGAGAAAAGAGGAGAAAATAGGGAAGGAGGAGGGGATTGGAGGAGAGAGAGGAGGGGAAGAAGGGATGAAAGGAGGGAGGGGTACAGGAGCGTGTGATAAGGAGGAGAAAATAGCTGGACAGAGGAAGGTTAGTACAGGGTAACAGATGAGAGAAGATCAATCCCTCTGAAAGCACACACACACACACACACACACCCCTCCCCCACACCCCCCTCCCCCATCCACACACACACACACACACACACACACACACACACACACCCCTCCCCCACACCCCCCTCCCCCACCCATCCACACACACACACACACACCCACCCACACAGAGTGTAACAGGGTACAGCCACACGTGCGCACCAGAGATGGGAAGTAACAAAGCACAAATACTTCCTTACTGTACTTAAGTAGATGTTTCTGGTATCAGTACTTTACTTCCCAAAACATGTTTCAGACAAATGCTTACTTTCACTCATTTTTACACAAATATCAGCGAGCCTCTCTCTCTCTCTCTGCCCTCTCTCTCTCTCTCTCTCTCTCTCTCTGCCCTCTCTTTCTCTCTGTGTGCTTTCCTCTCTCTCTACCCTCTCTCTCTACCCTCTCTCCCTCTCTCTCTCCATCTCTCCATCTCTCCATCTCTCCATCTCTCCATCTCTCTGGCTCTGAAACTCATTAGCTACATGTCTGGTGAGTATTAACGATCCATATATGATGTAACTGAGTCAACATCATAGTCTGACACTGTTAAACTGTCGTTGGAGAGCAGAGAACCTCCCTGTTAGAACACACACACCACACTCTGGTGTCCAGCAGGGGGAAGGACTAAAGTCCAACTTCACCATCTCTCTAAAATAGAAACAGAATCACCCTACCTCATCTCCCCCTCCCCCCTACCCCTCTCTCCTCCCCTGTCCCCCCCCCCCCTCCCCCCCCCTCTCTCTCTCCTCCTCTTACCTGCGTGTGAGCTTGGAGGTGAGTTTGGAGAACAGGTTGGAGGATGCTCGGGTGCGTGCGTGGGGGGAGGGGGCTGGCGTCGTGCGACAGCGTGGGGGGAGGTGGGCGGGGCGTGGGAGGGGGGGCGGCGGTCTCGGATCTGGCCCCCGTGGAAGGTGCTGCGGACGCTGGCGCCCCTGGTGAGACGAGAGCGCTCTGCGCTGGACGCGCCGGACGCCCCCACCATGCTGTGGGTGGAGGGGGAGGCGGGGGGGAGGCGGTGGGACACCGAGCTGGGGGGGGGGAGGAGGAGAAGATCATTATTTGGGGGATTATTGCTGCTTTAGTAGTGCCAACAGCTGTAACCCTTACCCTGTACCATAGACCTGTTAAGATAAACAGAGAGAGAGACGAACAGAGAGAGAGACAAACAAAGAGAGAGACAAACAGAGAGAGAGACAAACACAGAGAGAGAGAGAGACAAACAGAGAGAGAGAGAGAGAAAGAGAGAGAGACAAACAGAGAGAGACAAAAAGAGAGAGAGACAAACACAGAGAGAGAGAGAGAGAGAGAGAGAGAGAGAGAGAGAGATGGCCTGGGGTCTCCTCCCTTCACGCTCTAGAAAACACACACACACACACTCTCTGGGGTCGTGCTGGGTCGGTGTACAGCCGTTTGACAGCAGAGTCAGTTAACCTCTGCTGAGGTGAGGAGGGATGGAGAGGAGCATGGAGGGTTACAGTGTGTGTGTGTGTGTGTGTGTGGGTGTGTGTGTGTGAATGTGTGTGTTCTCTTACTGCACATGTCCCATCAGCTAGTCTAGCGTGACATCACACTGACAGGCTAGACCGAGACAGTGGGTTAGACTGGCACAGTGCCTGTCCTCACTACTCCTCTTCCTCCTCCTCCTCTCCTCTCCACTACTCCTCCTCCTCTTCCCTTCCTCACTCCTCCCCCTCCTCCTCTCCCTCTCCCCCTCCCATCCTCCTCTCCCTCTCCTCCTCCCATCCCCCTCTTCCCATCCTCCTCTCCCTCTCCCTCTCCTCCTCCTCCTCTCCCTCTCCTCCTCCTCCTCCTCCCATCCCCCTCCTCCTCTCCCTCTCCTCCTCCTCTCCCTCTCCTCCTCTTCTCCCTCTCCTCCTCTTTCTTCCCCTGCTCCTCTCCTCTCTCATCCTATCACGACTTACAGTAAGTCGCACCACCACCACATTATGGCTCTCCCTCATAGAGGGGGGGGGGGGACAGATGGAGAGAGTGAGAGGGTGAGGGAGGGATGGCGAGGAGGTCATGGTGTCTGCTCTGAGACCAAAGCAGACAGCCATCTGTCACACCAGAACAGAGGATACACACACGTACACACACACACACGTACAAACACACACACACGTACACACACACACGTACACACACCCACCCACCTGTTCTCTTTGCCGTTCTGCAGCAGGGTGTGTCTGTCTGTACTGGAGCGGTCGGTGCACACGTACGTGTTCCGCCTGGTCATGGCACTGGCAGGGATGTTGTTCTGAAACCAGTCGGTCAATCAGTCTGTTTATTCATTACATCACAATGAAACTATCGATTATTCAAAACCTGACCCCTAGTTATCATATGAATCAGTCAGTCTGATCTGTGGGGAGTTAAAACACTGGAGTGGTGTCACAGTAAAACCCTTCCCCTCACCGTGACGGTGTCCACAGTAAAACCCTTCCCCTCACCGTGACGGTGTCACAGTAAAACCCTTCCCCTCACCGTGACGGTGTCACAGTAAAACTCTTCCCCTCACCGTGACGGTGTCACAGTTAAAACCCTTCCCCTCACGTGACGGTGTTGACCTCCTTGCGCCGGTCGGGGATCTCGGCCTTGTTGGGGTTGTGGGCGGAGCTAACCATGGGGCTGGAGGGGGGCTGGAGGCTGCGACTGCCGACCACACTGCAGCTGGCCTTCCTCACCGAGAGCCGCTCCTCTTTAAGCCCCGCCCCCTCCGCCACGTTACTGGGGCTCCGCTTGGGGGGGGCGGACGGGGGGGCGGGCCCACCTGGGAGAGATGGGGGAGAGAGAGGGGGGAGGGAGAGATGGGGGAGAGAGGGAGGTTTACTACATTTGCGCTGCAAGAGCTGCGTACTCCACCATGAAAACACTAGAATAGTTTTGCTACGAAGCGTTGTGATTGGAGCGTTGTGATTGGAGCATTGCGATTGGCTTACAGAAGTCGCTGTGCCGCCGCTGGCGGTGATAGGTGGAGGCGCTGCGCTGTGGTTTGCTGTGGGCGGAGGAGGGGGCGGAGCTGGGCGTGGAGGAGGAGGGGGGTGGGGTGGAGTGTTTGGCGTTGCCGTTGGTGACGGTGCTGGGTCGCACCCTGGCCAGGCTCAGACTGCTGCTCGTCCTGGACTCCCCCTCAGTCTGGGGGGGGGGGGGGGGGGAGGGGGGAGAGAGGGAGGGGAGGAGGGGGGAGAGAGAGATATATGGTCACTGTCACACATCTGCTACATTTACATTTAGTCATTTAGCAGATGCTCTTATCCAGAGCGACTTACAGTAAGTACAGGGACATTCCCCTGAGGCAAGTAGGGTGAAGTGCCTTGCCCAAGGATACAACGTCATTTGGCACAGCCAGGAATCGAACTGGCAACCTTCAGATTACTAGCCCGATCCCTAACCGCGCAGCCACCTGACTCCTGCTAACAAACACTCCCATACAAACACACAGACCAGATGAAGTTGGTGCCCACCTGGTTGTTGCGTGCGAGCAGCAGGTAGGTGGCCGTGACCTCGTTGTATTTCTTGGTGTTCAGGGCATCTCTGATCTCCTCTCTGGGGTAGCCCATGCCCACCATCACGTCTGGTACACACACAAACACACACACACAGGTAGGGAGAGGGCATACGAGGCACAGTGAGAATGAGAGAGAGACGGTGAAGAGAAGATCACAGTGATGTGTAGTGAGGCAGGGTGAGGCAGGGTAAGGCAGGGTGAGGCAGGGTAAGGCAGGGCCAGGCAGGGTAAGGCAGGGTGAGGCAGGGTGGGGCAGGGTAAGGCAGGGTGGGGCAGGGTAAGGCAGGGTGAGGCAGGGTAAGGCAGGGTGAGGCAGGGTAAGGCAGGGTGAGGCAGGGTAAGGCAGGGTGAGGCAGGGTGGGGCAGGGTAAGGCAGGGTGGGGGGAGGCAGGGCAGGATGAGTCAAGGTAAGGCAGGGCAGGGTGAGGCAGGGTGAGGCAGGGCAGACCCCAGCAGAGCACCAGTGGGAAGGGAGAGGCAGGCAGGCTTGTGGGTGTTGTAGTTCTTCTCACCGATGCGGCTGGTGTCGTTGTAGTCCTCTTCAGGCTCTATGTGCGGCTTCAGGTCGTCTCCATCGTAGCCCACGTTCATCCACTTGTCCTTCATGATTTGCTGGGAGGAGGTGAGGGGCAGCCATTACTGCAGAGGACATGACTGTGTGTGGGGGTGTGATTAGGGCTTTAAATGTAGTGTTATATCTATATATATTTGTTATTATAATAAGACTTCTCTGTGCGTCTGTATCCTACATGTGTCTGTGTGTGTGTTAATGTGTGTCTGTCTGTGTGTGCTGCAGTGCCTCTCCTCACCTCCAGGGTGCAGCGTTTGGTTGGGTTGAGCACCAGGAACCTCCTGAGGATGCCCTCACAGTCTGTAGACATGTAGAAGGGCACGCGGTACTTCCCCCGCAACACTCGCTCTCGCAGCTCCTGGAGGACACACACACACACACACATGTTAACACACACACGTTTTTAACACACACACACACGTTAACACACACGTTAACACACACCTTGAGGTTCTGTCCGTCGAAGGGCAGGGAGCCGCTGACCAGTGTGTAGAGGATGACCCCCAGACTCCAAATGTCCACCTCAGGACCATCATACTTCTTACCCTGGAGGAGAGGAGGGCAGGAGGAGAGGAGGGGGAGGAGGAGAGGTGGGGGAGGAAGAAAGGAGAGGAGAGGAGGAGGGCAGGAGGAGAGGAGGGGAGGAGGAGAGGTGGGGGAGGAGGAGAGGTGGGGGAGGAGGAGAGGAAGAAAGGAGGGGGAGGAGGAGAGGAGAGGAGGAGGGCAGGAGGAGAGGAGGGGGAGGAGGAGAGGTGGGGGAGGAAGAAAGGAGGGGGAGGAGGAGAGGAGAGGAGGAGGGGAGGAGGAGAGGAGGGGGAGGAGGAGAGGTGGGGGAGGAAGAAAGGAGGAGGAGGGGAGGAGGGCAGGAGGAGAGGAGGGGGAGGAGGAGGGCAGGAGGGGGAGGAGGAGAGGAGGGCAGGAGGAGAGGAGGGGGAGGAGGAGGGCAGGAGGGGGAGGAGGAGGAGGAGGCGGGACGGAGGGATGAAAGGGTAAAAAGATATAAGGATAGAAGGATGAAGAAAGGAAAGTGAGATGGTTGTGAGTGAAGGCTCGTCTCCGGGGAGACTGAAGGTGAGCGTGAGGGAGGAGGGAGGGGCGTGGCTACCTGGAAGAGCTCAGGGGCGGCGTAGGGCGGGGAGCCACAGAAGGTGTCCAGCTTGCTGCCCAGGGTGAACTCATTACTGAAGCCAAAGTCTGCTATCTTGATGTTGGTGTCAGCATCTAGGAGAAGGTTCTCAGCCTGGGGGGAGACAGGGAGGCAGGGAGACAGGGAGGCAGGGAGACAGGGAGGCAGGGAGACAGGGAGGCAGGGAGACAGGGAGGCAGGGAGACAGGGAGGCAGGGAGACAGGGAGGCAGGGAGACAGGGAGACAGGGAGACAGGGAGGCAGGGAGACAGGGAGACAGGGAGGCAGGGAGACAGGGAGGCAGGGAGACAGGGAGGCAGGGAGACAGGGAGGCAGGGAGACAGGGAGGCAGGGAGACAGGGAGGCAGGGAGACAGGGAGGCATGAGGAGATGTGGAGGGGGATCAGAGATGTCAGTGCTAGCTGAACAGGAAGCCCTGCGTGTAAACATGGCTGCTCTGGGCCTGACACGACCACTCAGAAAGAACTGGTACCTTCAGGTCTCTGTGGACGATGTTCTTCTGGTGACAGTAGTGGACCGCTGACACAATCTGGAGGGGGGGGGGGTGGGCAGGGAGAAGAGTGATATCACACAAGTAGAAAGACAAGTCGACAAGTAGATAGACAGGCAGATAGGTCCTCCTCTCACCTGTCTGAACTTGGCTCTGGCCTCCTTCTCCTTCATCCTCCCATGAGACACGAGGTAGTCAAACACCTCACCTGGAGGAGAGAGAGAGAGAGACAGAGAGAGAGAGAGAGAGAGAGAGAGAGAGGGACAGAGAGAGAGAGAGAGAGACAGAGACAGAGAGACAGAGAGAGAGAGAGACAGAGAGAGAGAGAGACAGAGAGAGAGAGAAGGGGGACATCAGTGCACTCTGCCTAACAAGCTACTAGAACATGGAGGAGAGAAGAGGAGAGGAGGGTCTGACCTCCACTGGCGTACTCCATGATCAGGTAGAGGGTCTTCTCTGTCTCGATCACCTCAAACAGTTGGACTGGAGCACACACACACACACACACACGCACACACAGGGCTTAGTTAGTACAGAGCTACAAAACAAACTTGTTCACTTATACACAAACACACACACACACACATTCTTTCTCTTCACTGTGTCTCTCTTTCCACACACACTCTTCACATACACACTCTCTCTCTCTCCACACACTCTCTCTCTCTCCACACACACTCTCTCTCTCCACACACACTCTCTCTCTCCACACACACTCTCTCTCTCCACACACACACTCTCTCTCTCCACACACACTCTCTCTCTCTCCACACACACTCTCTCTCTCCACACACTCTCTCTCTCTTCACACACACACCCCCAGCTTGAGTAGTGTCACTCACCGATGTTGGGGTGGTTGAGACCCTTCATGATGCGTACCTCTCTGAAAAGCTGAGGGGGGGAGGAGGAGGAGGGGGAGGAGAACATGGTCAGATCCACCCTCTCTTATTCAAGGTGTTTATTCAGCGTTTGTGAGTTAGTCTGAGTGTGGCTGTAGGGAGGAACCAGGCTGTACACAGCATCAGGATGGGACGTCTCAGAGACACTGTAGTACAGGGTACTAGGACTGGACCAGGTGGAAGTCTCAGAGACACTGTAGTACAGGGTACTAGGACTGGACCAGGTGGAAGTCTCAGAGACACTGTAGTACAGGGTACTAGGACTGGACCAGGTGGAAGTCTCAGAGACACTGTAGTACAGGGTACTAGGACTGGACCAGGTGGAAGTCTCAGAGACACTGTAGTACAGGGTACTAGGACTGGACCAGGTGGAAGTCTCAGAGACACTGTAGTACAGGGTACTAGGACTGGACCAGGTGGAAGTCTCAGAGACACTGTAGTACAGGGTACTAGGACTGGACCAGGTGGAAGTCTCAGAGACACTGTAGTACAGGGTACTAGAACTGGAGCTACCACATCTACTCTCTCTCTCCTTCTCTACCTCTTTCTCTCCCTCATTCATAATCAGGATCAGCTGCTAGTCTTGCAAATGGATGCCCCTCCTTCTCCCCTCCCCTCCCCTCGCCTCCTTTCTCCGCCTCTCTCAATCCTCCCTGCTAATTATGGACTCAGCCACCCCAGGGAGCCTCCGACTAGACACAGCCCAACAGAGGGCCTCTCTTCCTGGGTAAAACATCCCCCCTGGTCCTCATCCGTCATGGAGCTTGACAGAGTTAGTGATTCTGCTACGCTGTGGTTCTGAGGTGACTCATGGGGATAAATATACCCGTTTATACAAGTTAACGTACACACACTTTTCATATGTGGGAATGGCACACTGGCACACACACACACGTTCACAAGTTTCTTTTCCTGGTGCTGACGTGTAACTGGGGAGACAAGTTGTGGACGGCAGAGCACAATGCATTCTGGGTAAACGACAGAGCCTGAGGCGTTCTCTGTATGAACCTGCGTGTGTGTGTGTGTGAGGACATGGCCACATAAAAAAGAAGCACTCCTGTGTCACATGGGTAAGGCTGGTCTAGAGACAGGAAGGAGACGTCAATAGAGACAAAAATAGATAGAGCAAAGGAGAGAGAGAGGAGGGAGAGAGGAAAGGAGAGAGATAGGAGAGAGAGAAAAGAAAGCAGAAGCAAAGAAAACAGGGAGAGAGAAGAAGAGTGAATGAGAAAGACAGAAAGACAGGCAGACAGGCAGGCTCTCTCTCTCCCCCTCTAACCCGGTCATCAAGGTGATGTGATCACCTTGATGACCGGATAAATACATGACTTATCCAACCGATATATGGATGTCCCCGCACACACACACACACACACACACACACAGTTATGTGGAGAGGACTACAACACACTAGTCACTGCTGTGTCCCATCATCACCACCACCCTCCTGCCCCCCCCCCTCCCCCTCCCAGAGGAACATGATGACTGTCTGAGAGGACAGAGAAGAGGAAAGACCAGTCTACAGGGTTGTTGATGATCTGCATGCAGCAGGACACTGATATTGATCAGCTGTCTGTCTGCATGGCTGAAGCTATCACACACACACCCCCCACCACACCCACACACACACCCCCCACCACCCCCCCCCCACCACACCCACCCCCACCCCCCCACGGTGTCTGTCGAACAGGTCAAGACACTCAGCTGCAGCTGAAGCCAGTGGAGTCCTGAGGAGTATAAATATCCCTCCAATCTGCTTGAACCAGATGACCAGGTGTGTGTGTGTGTGTGTGTCTGTAATCCAAACATGGGAGCAGAGCATGGATTAGGGCGTACAGTTCAGCCACGCTGCTATTCTGAGAAGCACAGCTCTCTGGGAAACTCTTCTTAGTTTTAACACACGTCTCTGTTTCCACATGAAAACTTCACAGAACAGCTGCTGCAGGCCCAACTTACTGTTAACACACACACACACACACACACACACACACACACACACACACACACACACACACACACACACACACACACACACACACACACACACACACACACACACACACACACACACACACACACACACACACACACACACACACACACACACACACACACACAAACACACACACACAGTAGCAGACAGGTTATGTATAATCCCTCTTATGTTGACTGAGTACACACACACACACACACACGTTGACTGAGTACACACACACACACACACACACACGTTGACTGAGTACACACAGAAGCACGCACACTCAACAAACACAAACACTCAGTTCACACACTCAGACAGTACACACACACTCACTCAGTACACACACACACACACACACACACTCAGTATACTGATGAGACCAGACAGTTATATTGTATGACAGGCCTCCACTTACAAAACACACACAGACAAACATTACTGTATCTAATAGCCTTTAGAGAGAGAGCAAGAGAGAGAAAGGGAGAGAGAGCAAGAGAGAAAGGGGGAGAGAGGAGAGGGAGCGAGGGTGTCAGCTGAGCTCTGAGCATCATAATCAGATCACCATGGTGACGGCCTCTCTTTCTGCTCTCGGTTTTATCGTCCCCCATCTTTCTGTCTCTCCTCCTCTCTCTCTTTCTCTCCCCCTCTCTTTCTTTCTCCCTGTCCACTTCCTTCTCTCTCTTCCTGGTTTATTCCCATGGCGATGGCCCCACGTCACGGTTGCCATGTCAACCCAGGTAGTAACCCCGCCTCTCTCCCGCCCCACTTCCCTGGCCACACTCACTTAGGGGCATTACGGGCTGACTCCATAGGCTCCACCCCCTCCAGAGAGAGAGACACAGAGAGAGACAAAGAGAGAGAGAGACCCCCACACAAAGGGTCAGAAAAGAGCCCCCTACTCCCTGCCCCCCTCCTCCCCCTGCCCCCCTCCTTGCACCCTTCTGCTAGCTAATAATCCACATTACACACTCACACAATAACACCATACACGGTAGCAAGCTGTGTCTTCATGTCACACTGGGTACACACACACTGTGACCCAGGGCCCCTGAAGGACCTGGCTGCTCCTATTGTTCGCCTGTCTGGAATGCTGCTACTGCGAGAGGGGGTCCCAGGGAAGACTCTCTCTCTCTCTCACACACACACACACACACACACACACACACACACACACACATAGGGGGGATCCCTGTATGATCCTAACAGGATCAGACAGTGAAGGAGAAGGGGGGGTGGGGAAACAAGAAGCAGCACTTTCGTCCAATCCGATTAATACTCTGGCTTCTGCCAAATTACCCAGGATGCACTGCACTGCAGCACTGCAGAAAGGGGTGGGGCCTTGTCTGGTAAATCACCTGCTGCAGCTGAGCCGTGGGAACGAGTGTGTGTGTGTGCGACACAGTCACCTGGATGCAACGGGCTGTGTGTCCTGTCCTGAATGGCACAAGATTCTGCTGACAGGACAGGGAAGGCAGCCCACCGCAATCCTGCTGCAGTATGCCTACACACACCACACACACACACACCACACACACACACACACACCTCTGCAGAGATGCCAATTCCCTCAGGCCCCTCCCTGACGCTGACCCACAAAACTACTGTATATCGTAAACACACACACACACACACACACGATGATACACTCCTCTCTTGTGGAGTAAGACCAGTATGTCTGGCATGACACAGAACACCCAGACAGATACTGGTCTCTCCCAACACATAATTGTCTCTGGAAACACATGCTGGTCTCCCCACAGCACAGGAAGTCTTAGCCATCATACACCCTGTGATCCAGCTGTGTGTTTCGCTGAGCTGAGCTGGTCTATATGGGGGTCAGATAGAGCTGAGCTGGTCTATATGGGGGTAAGATAGAACTGCAGTCGATGGGCAGACTGGCTGGCTGATGGACTGGCTGGCTGGTTTGTTGACAGGCTGGCTGGCCTTTGGACAGGCTGACTGGCCTATGGACAGGCTGACTGGCCTATGGACAGGCTGACTGGCCTATGGACAGGCTGGCTGGCCTATGGACAGGCTGACTGGCCTATGGACAGGCTGACTGGCCTATGGACAGGCTGGCTGGCCTATGGACAGGCTGACTGGCCATAGGCCAGCCACTGTCAGCCCTATTGACAGGCTGGCAGGCTGGCTGGCCTATTGACTGACCCAAAAGACCTAGACAGTGTTCAGCAGCCAGTTTAGGCTCCAGTCTGTGTGTGTGTGTGTCTGCGTGTATCTGTGTGTGTGTGTGTCTGCGTGTGAGAACTTAGTTTTCACCCTACTCTGCTATCTGCATTTTCTTCCCTCAAGTTTATATCGACCTTCAGAGCTGGATCTGGAGAGAAGCCTAGTCCAATTAAACCTGTGTGCAGCTACGTAAACACAGCCCTCTCAAACTGCAGAATCCGGACACACTGGCGTGCGTGTGTGCGTGTGTGCGTGTGATCACCTCCACATGACTGCAGGAGTGGTGGTAACCAGCACAACTACACTTCTCACCTCTAAGAATGTGTGTTTACTGACTGGCCGCCAGCCCTCCACAGCCTGCTATATAACACTGTGTGAGCATGATCTCAGAAGCTGATTGGCCGGTTGACATGTATGGTAAACAAACAGTGACGTCGCAGTTGTCCCTTGGCCTGGTTAAACTGTAGAGGTTCCTTATCTCCAGCAGGGCTCTCACGGGAACACACACACACACAAATGAGTACACACACACACACACACGCACGCACACCAATCCCACAACGTGAGCGTTTCTTTCGCATGCTCCTCACCTTCTGCAGACTGGTAGGGTTGAGCTGGCTCTTGTCTATGATCTTGATGGCAACCTAAGAGACAACAAAACCACATGACAATACTGCTTCATAACAATGATGTTCCAGTACTCTATAACATCAGGACGCTGATCACAATGGCCTGAACTATTGAACTATTCCAAAAGAGTGTCAAAAATAAATCCTACGATCCACTGCACCCAAGCAGAAGTAGTAGATGATAACCGGTTATGATCCGATGATTCCCAGTCCTCCCTGATGTTATAGGGCTTCCCTGTGTGCCTCACTCAGAGTTCCTATTATTTATAATAACGGATTGATTCCTGCTTTTATCTCAAGGAGCCCAGAGTGCACGTTGTGGTGGTGGTGGGGGATTTGAACATGCAACCTCTTGATCTGCAGTGCTCTAACCACCGAGCTACACCCTCCCCTCTGTTACCGTCAGTATAGAAAGGACAGAGGTCAGTAATGGGAGCATGTCAAGGAGCACTGTTATGGACCTGGCCTGGAACAGGCCTGGGCTGGGCTGGGCTGGGCTGGCCTGGGCTGGGCTGGCCTGGGCTGGGCTGGCCTGGGCTGGCCTGTTAAGAGGATTACAGGTCTGTCCACAGTATGAGGCCAGCAGCCTCTGTTAATGTATACAGCACTGGGCTGGAGCACTGTCACATGACTGCACTGTCACATGACTGCGGTGCATGTCCCTGAGTTTAGGGTTCCACCAATCCCTGGGAATGATCTACTTAGAGATGTGGGTCATGACTGTGTGATCAAACAGGTCACATTGTGTGCCCACAGCAGCCTTGAATCTCACTGTGGGCCTAATGTTAAAAACATGTGTGACGGATGCACACACACACACACACACACACACACACACACACAGTCAGGCTGTAAGGTCTGAAAGTGGCCTCCAGAGAAAACTGTGACTAGTATGTGATCATCTCTTTGCTCTGAGCTTCCAGCCAATGTTCAGACCAGGGGGGACACAGGTCAAAGTTCAACCAGCACAGTACCGGACAGGACATGAAGAGGTCAGACCAGGGGGGACACACAGGTCAAAGTTCAACCAGCACAGTACCGGACAGGACATGAAGAGGTCAGAGCAGGGAAGCTCTGATGCTGAATATGATTCTGTATATGATTCATCAGATTCTTTCTCTATTATTGTTATCAAAACAATCCAAAAGTAGGATTCTGGTTCTATATGATCTGATTCTACCTGCTCCCGAATGGTTCTGATTCTACCTGCTCCAGAATTGTACTGATTCAATCTGCTCCAGATCAGTCAACCTCTCACCTCACGGCCGGTCAGGATGTGGCGGGCCAGCTTGACCTTGGCGAAGTTGCCCTTCCCGATGGTCTTCAGAAGCCGGTAGTTACCGATGTGAGGCAGCTCGTCGGAACACGAGGCGATGGAGTTCCGACACCGCGCCCCCAGCGACCGGCTCGACCAACCAGTGCCCTTCTCGGAGCGGCTGGCTGAGAGAGAGGTATGCTGGGAAACCGAGGAGTAGAGAGAGAAAAAAAGAGAGATGGAAGCAACCATTAAAAACATGTCAACAACTGACCAAACCCTAACTTTATTACGTTACTATTTTCATCCAAAAGATAGCAGACTTCAGATCACACAGTCGCACAAGCTCTCTCCTACAGAACCTCTAGAAGGTTCTTTGTTATGACCATAACTACCGTCCTGTTGTGCTGGCGCCCTCCCTCTACCTCTGTTTCTACTCAAGCGAAAGATGCGACAGACATAATTTGCGTGTTTGCATTGACTTTACATCTTGCCGCACGAAAAATTCAATTTGCGTTGGGTGTGAACACAGCATGGAGCATGATCATGGGCCAGTGTATATTTCCGATCGAGGGAGTGGGATTTGAACCCGGGTAGCTCTCAGTGTCGTCACAGTGACTCAATACAGACATGCTAAGTCAGAGTGTGGAGGAGCTGACTCAGCTGGAAGGACAGCAGCTGGCTGAGATACTGCCCTTAGGCCATAGGGGCGTTGTCATCCAACCACCCCCACCACACAACCCTCTCCTCAGTGGGATGACCACAATACAGGTGGATTTTGTAGCTGGTGTAAAGTTATACTCTCACGGCCTTGTGAGTCTGTCAGAAGAAGAGATGGAGGACGGGAGAGAAAATCTGTGACTTTGTCCTCCTCATGACTCTTTCTCACCATCCTTTTCTCTCTCTCCTCCTTCTCTCCCTCTCCTTCTCTCTCCCTCGCTCCTCTCTTCCTCTCTCTCCTCCTTCTCTCCCTCTCCTTCTCTCTCTCCTCCTCTCCCACACTTCTGTGGCCTCTGACTGTAAGATGGAGTCAGATGGCTGAGCGGTTAGGGAATCGGGCTAGTAATCAGAAGGTTGCTGGTTCGATTCCTGGCTGTGCTAATCAAATGACGTTGTGTCCTTGGGCAAGGCACTTCACCCTACTTGCTACGGGGGAATGTCCCTATACTTACTGTACTGTAAGTCGCTCTGGATAAGAGCGTCTGCTAAAAGACTATATGTAAATGTAAGATAAGGAGGTAGTCTTTATAGATCATCCAGCACACACTGATCACAAGGTCTGACCTTCCATAAAACATGTACACACACACACACACACACACACGAGTCATGACCCTGGCTCATCCTATCAGGTGTAGCAGAGCGTGTGGTGTGGGATCAGACATTTCTTGGCAGATGTCTCCTCTCTCCTTCTCTCCTTCCCCCACTCCCTCTCTATTTCTCCTTCTACCTCTCCTTCTCAGTCCTCTCTCTTCCCCCCTATTCTCAACTTCTTTTTATCTCCTTATCTTTTAAATTTCTCTCTCCTTTAGACTCTCTCTCCTTCTCTATCCCTTTATCCGTTCCTACCCCCTGCGGTGCCACAGCCTGGCTCAAGGCCTCTGTCCTCCACCTGTTCTCTTCTCCTCCTGATTCCCTCGCTCCCTGAGGAAGGAGACTGGGCGGGGGCTTCCCAAGAGGGACATGCCCTTCGTCAACCCCCCCCACTGATATCTGTCTCTCTCTCCCTCTCTCCATCTACCCCCCACCCTTATTCACCCCTCCTCTCCACCCACCACCCCCACAAATCAATTTGTCTCCCAGCTTTCCTCTCCCTTCCTCTCCTCTCCTCTCTTTCCCTCCCCCTCACTTCCCCCTCATAATTTTCCCCTTTCAAGGAGAACGGTCTATCGAGCCCCCCCTCCATGCTTACCAAGCAAGTGTATTCAGTAGGGGCTGGGGAGTGGTGGGTGCAGGATCTGTGTGTGTGTGTGTGTGTGTGTGGTGTTGGGATGGTGGGGGGCTGTTAAATTCACCAGCAGGCTGGAGAAGTAGCGAGCTGGGACGGTGTGTGTGTGTGTGTGTGGGGGGGGGCGTAAGTGAGACTTTTGAAAGAGTGTTGAAAAGACGTGACTCGGCCGAGACAATCGTCCCAGACCCAGACCCAGGCTGCAGGCTGTTCCCTGAACGGGACAACAACAGATAGAAAACAGATTAGGCATGTGACTATGAGACTGGGCTGGTTGGAAAGGTATGCGTGTGTGTGTGTGTGTGTGTGTGTACGTGGCCTCAAGGGATGAGGAAACAGAGGTATCCACTGTGAGAAAGCAATGCCTCAACCCAGAACTATCTCTCTCTCTTTACCTAGCATCAACCCAGAACTATCTCTCTCTCTTTACCTAGCATCAACCCAGAACTATCTCTCTCTCTTTACCTAGCATCAACCCAGAACTATCTCTCTCTCTACACAACTCTACGGCCCAGTTTTCCAAACATTGATTAAGCCTAGTCCTTGACTAAACTTTTCAATAGAGATGTTTTCTCTTACTTCAGGACTTGGCTTAATCCATGTCTGGGACACTAGGCCTATATCTCTCTAACTCTACATCTCCAACAAACATGCTCTTCAGCCGCCCAAGGCTCAAACTCCAACACAAGTCATCACTTGGACCGATTCAAACCGATAGTTTGGTTTACTTTATTGGCCAAATGAAACGTTGAAGATAGGAGAGATAACCAGGGAAATCGCTGACAGAATAAAGAGCAACGCAAGGGAGAAGAGACAGAAAAGAGACAGTAAAGTGCAGAGTCATCGCTTACCTACAAACACAACAACAGCAGGAAGCTAACTGGAAGACAAACAACCAGCCAGTCAGTAAGCTAGCCAGTCAGCCAGCCAGCCAACCATTCAGCCAACCAGCCAGTCAGTCGGCTAGCCAGCCAGCCAGTCAACTATCCAGCTAGCAAGCCAGTCAGCCAGCCAGCCAACCATTCAGCCAGCTAGCCAGTCAACCAGCCAGCCAGCCAACCAATTGTTTTGCACTCTTTAACAGTCATAGAGTATCATTCACTTCACACCTCCAGAAGTCCTAATTCATGCCTAGAGAGAAGGCAGAAGCACATATGGTAACATGACAGTGTACTGCAGTAATCCTATAGTGATACAGTGCAACACTCCCATGTTAATTAAGAGGGGCAGACTGAGGTTTACTGCTCCAGGAAGTGGATATACAGTCAAATACGGTGTTTCTGGTCACATGTCCACACACACACTCACATCAGGAACAATGGGAACCGCCCTCGGAATGGCATCTTGGTTCAGCCAGGGCTGCACATGTTTGTTTGTAGGAGTGTGTGTCTGTAGGAGTGTGTGTGTAGGTATGTGTGTGTAGGTATGTGTGTGTAGGAATGTGTTTGTAGGTGTGTGTCTGTAGGAGTGTGTTTGTAGGAGTGTGTGTGTGTAGGTATGTGTGTGTAGGTGTGTGGGAGTCAGGTGGTTGAGCGGTGAGGAAGTCGGGCTAGTAATCTGAAGGTTGCCAGTTTGATTCCCGGCCGTGCCAAATGACGTTGTGTCCTTGGGCAAGGCACTTCACCCTACTTGCCTCGGGGGGAATGTCCCTGTACTTACTGTAAGTCGCTCTGGATAAGAGCGTCTGCTAAATGACTAAATGGAATGTGTTTGTAGGTGTGTGTGTCTGTAGGAGTGTGTTTGTAGGTGTGTGTGTGTGTTATGGGAGAAGGCTGAGGATGGGTCAGGGTTGCACACATCCTGCCTTTCCCCAACACCCCCCATCCTCCCCCTCACATACACACAAGCCCCACCCCCTGGCCTCTCAACCTCACTTCCTCTTCCTGTGATGAACCGTGTGGACACGTACAGGGACAGCTGGGGACACCATGGGTTCGTAGTAGTTCTGTAATCTACCTCTCTGAGGTCCTCTTAGAAGACTCGTTCCACACATGCTCAGGAGATCGCATAGCGTATCTTCTAGCGAGCGAATATCCTAAATCTGAGGTCCAGGGATGTCCTGAGTCTACAGCCGTGGCCAAAAGTATTGGGAGCGACATATATTTTGCATTTGCAAAGCATGCTGGGCCTTGGCATAAAATGACTGCTAACATAATTTCAGTAAGTCATATCATCAGCACAGGGGAAAGTGTGAACTAGTTATAGCCAGGTGAAATCCCTCTATCATTCTGATTGGATTTTAAGAGCAGATTGACTGCTGTAAAAGAGGGGACTATTTGCATATATTGGAAATGTTCGCCCCCAAAAAGCTTAAAAAAATATGAAATGTGCCTTATTGTATTACAGTATTCTATAGAAACATGTGAAAACATTTTCCTCAAATACCGAACCAGCAAACTTTGCCAAACACAACATTTGTCATTGCCAAAACTTATGGCCACGACTGTACACGTTCACCCTCGAGGATGACGCGCTAGTCACACTGACCCGACACCGGCTGGACTCAGCCTCTGGTTAAAACCCTTGTGCTGCCTTCGTCTCCTTGTGACCCACCCTTTGCACCACAGCGGTGGGTCACAATGAGCTGAAGGCAGCACAAAGGGGCTTCCATACAACAATATGTAAGCCAGTCAAGTCAATCCACAAACCAAACACAGCAACAAGGTGTCAGAGACCACAGGAAGCTGTGGCCAGAACCAACCGCATCATTTCCTGTCCTGGGGACACAACTCATGTGTCACGTGTGTCATGTGATTCAGAGTTTTTTTTCTTCCTGGTTTGGCTGAGAGAGGGTCCAGAGAGAAAACAACAGAATCAGACTAAACTAAATACCAGCAACGCATCTATTACAAAAAATGAAGAAACGAACGTACATACGAACGTACACACACACAATGCAAATTGAAACAGGATACTCTGCTTACAACTATCCAGTCTGGACCATCATGTGTCTACAGCTCTGTACTGTTCCAGATCCCTCCTTCCCTCCCTCCCTCCCTTTCTCTATCTGAATCTGTTTCTCCTCCTCTCTCTCTCACTCTCTCTGTATCTCTCTCTGTTCTCCCCCTCTTCTCCCTCCCTCTCCCTCCCTCTCCGTGTGTTAGTACATCCTTCCCTTTCTCTGTCTCTGCGACTAGACGGAAAGTTTGCATAATCTGTCAGTGCAGTTCTTCCTCATGTAAGAGAATCTTCCTACAGCTCAGGCTTTGTTTGTTCTGCTATCACTCTCTCTGCCTGCCTGCCGGCCTGCCTCTCTCCCTCTCCCTCCCTCTCCCTCTCTCTCCCTCCCTCTCCCTCCCTTCTACTCTCTTCCTCTTTTCCACTCACTCTCTCCATCCTCTCGCTCGCGACTCTTCACAGGTACCCCTCCGGCGTGGGCGGTGACACCCCTCGCCCCCGGCAACGGGCGCTCTGCGTCACAACGTGCTCAGGTCACAGCAGGACAGGCAGGGAACAGAGGCCAGACACCGGAAACCGTCACCCGTTAACGGATAATGTAGTGTTCACATCGAAAGGTGGCAGAGACAGGAAGTAAAGACGAAACTGTTGCCGTGTCACAATAGGCTGAATGGTTGGATGCTAGAGGTTAACTCCGCCCACACAGGGAGATAAACAGACACCACTTCTCGAACAGTGGTGTATCTGGCTGTGGAGCTGCAGATGTCAGGTTTCATGGGGCTGGAAAGCGTTTAGAAAGCCCTCTGTGAGTTGAACCCCCTCCACAGGAAGTGTCACAGAGCTGACAGACACATCCACTCTGTCCCTCTCTCTCTCTCTCTCTCTGTCCCTCTGTCTTTCTCTATGTGGTCCTCTTTCTTTCTGTCTCTCGTCTTTCTCTCTCTCTCTCTCTCTTCAGCTTTTACTCTCTTTCTGCCCCCCCCCTCTCTCTGTCCCCCCCCCCCCCCCCTCTCTGTCTCTCAGACCAGCTGGTGAGGCAGACAGGGTATGCGCACTAGGTTACCTTGACAACTCAGGCCTTCAGACACTCAGGTAAACAGACACAGCAGAGGTCCTAACGGTTACGCAACTCGCCGAAGGCCGCCTCTTTCAAACCCTCAGTGCTGGCGGTATGGAGGGTCACGTTATAACACCGGCTGTTCCAGTCACCAGGCCTGCCTAGCATCTGCCAACAGTCCATCTATCGCCTTTCAGATCGCTTGACAGCAACACAAAAAGGCTTACTACCTGGAAGTTTTTGCTCCAACCACACGTAATGAACCTGATTTAATACTAGCTACCTGGCCAACCAGCTCATTATCAGGTGTGCTAAATTTGTGTTGACGCAAAAAAACTGCAGGCAGGTATCTCTCCAGGAGCAGGGTTACAGACCCTGGTCTCCAGGCAGGTATCTCTTCAGGAGCAGGGTTAGAGACCCTGGTCTCCAGGCAGGTATCTCTTCAGGAGCAGGGTTACAGACCCTGGTCTCCAGGCAGGTATCTCTCCAGGAGCAGGGTTACAGACCCTGGTCTCCAGGCAGATATCAGCTGTGTGTGTGTGCGTGTGTCCACATGTGTGTTATAGTGCATTTGTTTTAGTGTGTGAGTGTTATAGTGTGGGTTAGTATCTTTGTGAGTGTGTTCTAATGTTCTAATGTGTGTGTGTGCTGGCTAGCTGGCTGGCAGAGGCAAGAACTGCAGATCAGACCAGCAGTCTGGCTGGCTACTGAAGGCTGCCATGTGTGCTGTGAGGCTGTGAAGAGGCTGGTTATTCCTGAGGGGGCTGTAAAGAGGCTGGTTATTCCTGAGGGGGCTGCGAAGAGGCTGGTTATTCCTGAGGGGGCTGTGAAGAGGCTGGTTATTCCTGAGGGGGCTGTAGAGAGGCTGGTTATTCGTGAGGGGGCTGTGAAGAGGCTGGTTATTCCTGAGGGGGCTGTAAAGAGGCTGGTTATTCCTGAGGGGGCTGTAAAGAGGCTGGTTATTCGTGAGGGGGCTGGGAAGAGGCTGGTTATTCCTGAGGGGGCTGTAAAGAGGCTGGTTATTCGTGAGGGGGCTGTGAAGAGGCTGGTTATTCCTGAGGGGGCTGTGAAGAGGCTGGTTATTCCTGAGGGGGCTGTAAAGAGGCTGGTTATTCCTGAGGGGGCTGTGAAGAGGCTGGTTATTCCTGAGGGGGCTGGGAAGAGGCTGGGGGCTGAAGACACCAAAGAACAAACACACACCACACCACTTATGTAAGATCAGTTGTCTGGACAAGGTGCTAAGTGGTGAATATTAAACTGTCTCTTCACGGCTCTAATAACACACCTTCAGCTGGGTTTCTGTAGCACGTTGTGATGTATCGGGGATCTCAACCGGCTCTGTTTGAGAAGAGTGGGACTGTGTTAACCTGCAGAGCTTAAGCTTGCAGGGAACAAGCTCTTGTGGGTCTGAATGCAAGTCTTCAGGTTTCTGAAACTTCTCTGCGCACACACACACAGACAACTTACACACACACACCCTCTCTGCAGGTCTCTCTCACCAGGTATTCCCAGGTGGTGAGACAAGGGGCACCAAGGAACACGATCCAATCTCCAATCACTACAGCCATCAACAAGACCTGCCCGGACACAGGCTCGGAGCAACGTGATAGGCTGGAGGCTGGGGGCTGGGTGTCAGCTTTCTCCAGTCCAAGCCCACTCCTCTCCCCCCTTCCTCTCCTCTCCCCCCTTCCTCTCCTCTCCCCCCTTCCTCTCCTCTCCCCCCTTCCTCTCCTCTCCTCCCCTCCCCTCCCCTCCCCTCCACTCCACTCCACTCCTCTCCTCTCCTCTCCTCTCCTCTCCCCCTCTCAGGGTTTTAAGGAGCGAGAGGCCCCCCTCTTCTGGTTTCCATGGCGAGGTTGCTAACGACAGCGGCTTGTGACAGAACGAGGGGTTCGTTCCTGGGCTCCTGTCTCTGTCTCGACATCAAATGCCAACATGGACGCTGGGCCGGCGGCCATGATCCTGGGCGGTCTGTCTTTCTGCGTCGCTACTGAGCTAGTGTCACTGTCAGAGAACATCTGTTACACAAGAGTAGGGAAGTAGGTTTGTTTTCAAATATGGGTGCGACAGATTGTTGTAATAACTGAGGATGCAGCCGTTACATATGATTTTCTTAATTTTAAAAAGTGTGAGGGGACATGTATTGGCCACGTTTAATGAAACCTGTATGAGAGAGCTAGGATAGTCAAGTTATAATAGTTGTGTTAAATTAGCGCATTGATGTTGGTTAGATAGAACAGGATCAAGAGATGAATCCTTAAAATAGTTGGTTCGTCTGGGTGTGGTCCTGTCAAATCCTTAACAGAACTGCTCGCATCCAATCAGGATGCGGATCTTCACTATGACGGGGTCTGAGCGTGCGGATCGATGGCGGTAAACAGATAACTATCTCGCATAACTGTTAGTTAAACCGATATGGAGGCAGGCTGAAACGGGCGGACTCGCCCTTTACGCTGTGTCATTGCTGTGCAATAACAAGTGTCATGCGAGCGAATCAAAGATTTGCAGGGAAACGTCTGTAGTGACCGCGGCCAAAACATCCGCGCGCTGACGGATGAAACGAAGGGAGGAGCTTCTGCTGCAATGCATGACATCAGGCGCAGCTCGAGCACTAATTGTCCTCCAGTCATTATTCCCCAAAAGTCTAGCTAATCAATGACAGTTGGAACAAAACTATACTTCACTCGCACAGACACACTCACACATTAGGTTTCGAGTTTAACGGACACGCTGTATTATCAGCGGGATGTGATTGAATAGCACGTATCCGTTATTGATTTGGGGGTGACGGTGTGTTTCTAGGGACATCCGTGTGCGTGCGCAGAAGGGCCGGTGAGGTGGTGGTCACACCTTCCTGTCTATTCGTCCGCTAACCGGAACAAATGTGCGACGTGAAAATGATGTAGCAATATTATTGTGCCCCGCAGTGGGCATCCACGTCTGGAGGGCATCAGCCGAACTGATTATTCCCTACAGTGGGCCGTAACACCCTGGCTTTACAGCAGAGATTACTGGGTGGCCCTACCTGGTTGCATCTATAGCCTACAGTTCGTTTGACAAGACAGCTTGATCTCAAGGCCACGGGGCATTTTAAAAGGGCAGAATTACAGCCTGCTTGTAAAAGACAGTAAAATAATGCTTACATGGTCGGAGTTCCGCTCGTTCCCTGGCACCGCTGAGCGTGAAGACATTGTCCCTGAGTTCTCCGTTCAATCCTGGCGAATCTTGATTTATCGTGTTTAGCTTTCTCAATTTATTAAATTCTTGACAAGATAACGGTCGACATTGGCCGTCAGCAATGGTGCTCCGGCCAGTGTTCCAAGGCAATCGATGCCCGTTTTTATCCAACCGGCCAAACCGGGGTTGAGAGTAGACAGACTTGGATTCTCAGACAATTCTCATGTTCACAGTCAAAAGGCAGTGCTGGTCACGGAGAAGGTAAACTGCAAAGATTGTAGGCTATGTGTGGAAGTCGGTTACAACCCTCCGCGCTACATTCTGTTCATGTTAAACTGTTGTCGACAGGAGGCACCGATTGAACCAAATTTTGGGGGGATTAAACAACTAAATCGACAACCCCATTCTTCCCCAGTCTTCTCGCTATCGCACCATTTCAGTGGACATTCAATTGAATGTTTGAAACAATCCCTCCCAACCCTTCCCAACACCGTTCATGGGTGTATCTTCAGAGGGAAAAGGGGCGCTGTTCCATAATCAGCTCGAGCGATGTCACAACCGCGAGGAAAACAATTGGGGAAACAAAAAAAACGTCAGGTAGGCTAGCTTGTGCGCACCCCGACCGTGGACGTGTCGATGATAAAGATTTCTGATTCCGGTTAGCAAACGTTGGTGATGCTCATAAAGGCAACCACTTCCACCAAAACCAAGTGGAGTTCCGGACCAAGTCTTCTACCCACGAATATTTGTCTAGACAGTTTATAAGACAGTCTTGGCCCACGAAATTAATCGAAAGAGCACCCGAATCGCGGATAAAGCATCGACGGATGTTCAACCACCGTTTTCCTCGGTTTCCCCTCTCCTGATGTTGTCAAAGGCAGTTCCTTCAAAGTCTCCGCTAGGCAGTGATCAGCGGACGAAAAACAAACGATTTCCTCTTCAGCTGATTCATTACAACAGTTTGGGCTGAAACGGCATCCCCCAAAAATGTATGACAGGAGAACCAGAGGAAAGGACGTCAAGAGAATAGGGAGGGTTGCTGTAGCCTGTGTCGGAGACACACACACACACATACACCCTTCCCCCATGCTCTTAAAGAGACAATCCCTCCATTCATTCACACGTAGCCGCAGATACCCCTGCTAGCCACCAGGCTGTATTCTGGTTCTCGGTCTCATTTAAAGAGTAAATACTGTATTAACGTCTCTAGACTAGCCTACACGGGGTATGAAACGCTCAGTTGTTTGCTTCCAAGAGGAATATCTTTCCGTTTGATCAATGTGGCTTAGCGTATAGGCTGCATGTTTAGGGTTGAGGTTATATTGATTGTAATATGATGCCTAGACTGGGTAAAATATTATCAGTGCACACGTCATAACAACATTAATGTTTAAATAAAGTTGGATGCTAGAAAAAATAATAATATATATATTGGATGCTAGAGACACTTCTACTACTCAACATATTTTTATTTTGGCATCCATTTTGCCTCCAGCCCTTACCTGTACCAGGCGGAGCAATGTCTCATCTGCTACCTGAGAGGTGGTACCTGTAGCTTAGCAGACAGCTCACCTGGACCAGCATGGCACGGGTGGATTTGACCCAGGAACACCTCATCCTGCTTTCGCTTCCCTGGTACTTGGTCATGGAGACGCCTGCAAACGACAGAGGTTTTGAGGCTAGCTCTGCATCCTCTCCTGGTTCCTGGACTGAAGAGGATAGAGGAATGAGTGGAAATTGGAGATGGAAAGACACAGAGAGAGAGAGACAGAGAGAGCGAGCCAGAGAGAGAGAATAACAGGAACAGCTCAGACAGTGATTATAACCAGTGCAGTGACTCATTATTGGAGAACAACCTGGACCTATACTTTAGCATTGCCAGCGAGCCAGTCATTTGTAAGTAAAGCATTTAGTCCAATCACTTGATGTGGAATTGTCAATAGTCCTAATGGAGTGTGTGAGGGAGGGGAGTGGAGAAGAGAGAAGGGGTGAGGGGAGGAGAGAGGGGAGGGGAGGGGTGAGGGGAGGAGAGGAGAGAGGGGTGAGGGGAGGAGAGGGGTGAGGTGAGGAGAGGAGAGAGGAGAGGGGTGAGGGGAGGAGAGGGGTGAGGAGAGGGAAAAGAGAGCTGTACACTTCAATTGCTCCTGTTTCTTGCACTCTAGACCACAGAGTGAGGTTGAGTGGGCGTGTTACTGAGAGAGTGTGTGTGAAGTATCCAGGTCCACACAGGGAGCTGATTGCTAATGCAGTGTGTGCTCTGAACAGGTCAGCGGGGAGATTGATCCCCACTCCCAGGTCCTGGCTGAGCCAGAGGCTCTGAACATCCTGCCTGCCCTGCAGGCTGCACACTCTGGACTCCTACGCACGCACACTGCCTGCCTGGAAACAACTAGCTCCAGAGGCTAGAGTACATTTACATTTAGTCATTTAGCAGACGCTTTTATCCAGAGCGACTTACAGTAAGTACAGGGACATTCCCCCGAGGCAAGTAGGGTGAAGTGCCTTGCCCAAGGACACAACGTCATTTGGTTGGCATAGCCGGGAATCGAACTAGAAACCTTCTGATTACTAGCCCGATTCCCTAACCACTCAGCCACCTGACTCCCCTAGACACACAGTTTCATCTAAAGTAGCCTCCAGTCTATCCGTCTGTCTGTCCTGTTAGAGCACCAATACATCACGGCCCAGAGAAGTTCGGCCTTGGAACTTTGAATGAAGGCCATGTGAGGTCCTGCCTCTGCTGGGCGGAGTTACTTCCCTCTGCCGTCAGAAGACAGCTGTTTGAAGGCTGTAGTGCAGCCAGCATCCCACACTGCTTTAATCTGTAATCTGGATGGGATTATGAGGTCTGGAGGGCCCTCATGGTCAGCATCCATCCACCCCTCCACAGATCCACCCATCCACCTTCAACTAAACTGTACTTTCCAGCAATTACAAGGTTAACAGCATTGCGTTTGTGAAACTTGCAGTGTCATTATGCTATTCCTTTGGCCAGGTTGGTCTCGTCGGCAATGCATGTTTTACCGCCATCTAGCGGTGTCATGATTTCGTCTCAGGCGAAATACAAAACACTTTACTGGCAGTGGCTCTCAGTGGATCTCGGGAACTAAAATTATGCACAAAAAGAACCTGGAAGATAATACAATGTAAGCAACAATGTACACAGATTAACAACGGGAAGCTTCGTTGCATTCGTCGAAAGAGACCATTTCAATCGATTCAAAACAGCTACACTTACGTGCCGCTTGTTAGATCAGGAAAAAAAATCCCTTTGATCCCAGGCATATTATAGTGCAGTCCTTGTATTCATCTCTGAATTTTTTGTATTTCTTGTACATTTGTATTTTTTGTAATATTTGTATTTTTTTATTTTTATATTGTAATTACGGCAACTTATATTTATCCCACTTAGTACTGCTAGTTTATGTACCCTTAGTATACTTAGTCCACATATTTAAATTTTAGGTATATGTTTATTGTATGCACCTTGCTGCCAAAGCAAATTCCTTGTCTGTGCAAACTTTCATGGCGAATAAATCCCATTCTGATTCTGATTCTTCTGAATCCCAAAATGCCATGTTAGCTGACACAACACAACAGACTCTAAACACAGATTTAGACTTCCTTCCGGGAAAGCAGATCACGAGCTAGTCATGGTGAGAAAGTGATCAGAAACATAAATCAGAAACATACAGTACTCTGCTCTGGGCTTCTCTGCTCTCTACCCCTTTCCTCCTCTCTCCTCTCCTTTCACTTTACGTGCGGGGAAAACAAAGTTGTGCTACATTCCTACTCAATTTGTATTGCTTTTGTAGTTCTGTACTTGTCACAATCTCATGTAAATTGTTGGACATGAATAAAAAATAATAATACAAAATAAAACGGAACAAAATCAAGGAACAAGTCGGGTGCCAAAGCTAAAACATAAATATAAAACATTGAACTTCTGACCACAATATGCGAAGTGTCGACCCCACGATGGAGGCAGGTCCAACCCAGAGAGGTTTGATTACTGTAGACGTGTCCTGAGCTCTGAGGGCTTTAACTCAGGGACACACAGCTGGGATGTTGAGGTTGGAGACAGTACATACTGGTACCTGGGAGTGTTAGCAGAGTCCGTCCTGAGGAAGGGGGTTGTGGAGGATGGACGCTGGGGAATCTTCTTGTACAGAGGTGCATACAGAGCAGGAGACACTGCTCTCACAGTGAGACAGAACCCCCAGAGGATCAGAGTGCAGCTGGACTGGGACAGAGGAAAGCTGTCATATTCTGACCCTGATACACACTTTCTTACAATCTTACCAATCAAAAGCGTACTTTATTTTACTTACTTAAGTCTGAAAACTTTAACATTTAACATCAAGCTTGTAGAGCTAGTAGCTAACAGTGGCAGTCCACAGACCACACACAAACAGCCCCAGAACAGGAGTCACTGCTCAACACAGTGAGAACTAGTTAGATTTACCATGTTCACTCAACAAGGTGAGAACTAGTTATATAGTGTGAACGATTCATATGTGAATGTGGAAGTGTGTTTCATTCGTTTGTGAACGGACAGTCTGAATTATTTCCTAAACGGCCCCTCATGTAGTCTGTCACTATCATGTCTCTTAGGCCTATTGTAGAAATTAGATAATTAAACCAAGCCACTGATAACGTAGCCTTTCACTGAACAGTTAGTAAAAGGGCTTAACATAGCAAAATTTGACTGACAGTAGGCCTAAATCTATCTATTCTATTTTTTGTGCAATCGTAAGTTTCACCTTATGAAAACAAGACTCGCTTTCTAGGTATCAAACCAAGGAATCGATACCGTTGCACCCAAGCAACGCTCGACTGAGGAATGCAGAGACGAAGGCCTAGCTGTGGTTTCCCACCTCGCGAATCTCCGAGGTCTGAATAGCCTAAATGACGCAGATTCTGCACAATGTTTCTCGTGACCCATCCACACATCCTTTGTTGTTTTCACATTCTGAGAAAGCTGCGTTAGATTCACGAGACCACATCCACCTCCAGCGCAAGGCCAGATCTAGGCTATAAGATGCAGCAACAGGGTCTAAACGTGTCACTTAACTCTGCAACACATACAGCCCAGATCTCTCTTCACACTCCTTCATGGTAAGCTGAAATCAAAGTCTCATCGAAATAGGTTGCGATTAAAAAAAAACTTGTTTAAATTAAGGTTTATCAATTTGTATGTTATGAAAATTTTTATCTAGATCTCAACGACCTATGCTAAACCAAATATACGTTGTTGTTTTTTTTACTGTTCATGGGAATGTTTTGCAAGCAACACATATAAACTATCTACTCGTAGATTATCTTTGCACTCTTTCATTGAGAATTTGAAATTATCAACAGATTACGTGATCATAATTAAAAGATGAAAACACATGAGAATCAATATAAATCATTAGAAATCAAGAGAACCAATATAATCATCAATTGAGTCAAGAGTAAAATTCCACTTGGAATTTGTAATATAAATAGTATGTTTTTCTTTTTTAAATATTTTTTTTGTTATCTTTGTTATCTTTGCTATTCATGTAATTATTTGACACTCCATTTCTACCCTACCTCCTGTTGCATAACCTCCAGATCCGAATGATGTTGAGGCTGGTTACCATGGTAACCTCAGCCCTCCTGGTGTCCACCACCTCTCACCCCCCCTTCTCCTCTCACCCCCCCTCCTCCTCTCCCTCCCCCTCCTCCTCTCACCCCCTCTCCTCTCACCCCCTCTCCTCCTCTCCCTCCCCCTCCTCCTCTCACCCCCTCTCCTCTCACCCCCTCTCCTCTCACCCCCCCTTCTCCTCTCACCCCCCCTCCTCCTCTCCCTCCCCCTCCTCCTCTCACCCCCTCTCCTCTCACCCCCCCTCCTCCTCTCCCTCCCCCTCCTCCTCTCACCCCTTCTCCTCTCACCCCCCCTCCTCCTCTCCCTCCCCCTCCTCCTCTCACCCCCTCTCCTCTCACCCCCCCTTCTCCTCTCACCCCCCCTCCTCCTCTCCCTCCCCCTCCTCCTCTCACCCCCTCTCCTCTCACCCCCCCTCCTCCTCTCCCTCGTCTTCATCCAACTCCTCTTCCTCCTCCCCCTCTTTGAGCTGCCCCTGGCCCTGTAAGTGTTTGTCCAACACAACGGTCGCATGCGAGGACCAGAAGCTGGAGTCCATCCCTGACCTCCCCCAGGGCGTACAGCAGCTCTACATCTCTCACAACCTCATCCAAGCTCTCCCTTCCTCCGGCCTGGCCGACCTACAGGTCCTCGACCTCACCAAGAACCGCCTCCACACCTTCCTGTCTCCCACTTACACCTGGCCCAACATGAGCCGCCTGGAAAAGCTGTACCTCACAGGGAACCTTCTGGGTTCGCTGGCTCCTGGGCAGCTACAGGGCCTCTCTGCCCTGATCCTGCTGGACCTGAGCGAGAACAACATGGACGCCCTCCCCGCCGGTGCCCTCCGAGGTTTGGGCCTCTTGAAGATGTTGTTCCTCAGCATCAACCAGATCTCCAGGCTTCAGCGAGGGGCTCTGCACGAGGCCTCCGCCCTCAGGGAGCTCCACCTGAGCAGCAATGCCATAACCGACCTGGAGGCCGGCGCGTTCCAGAACAGCGGATCCCTGGACAAGCTGGTTGTGTCTCGTAACCGTCTGACGGAGGTCCGGGCGGGCGGCCTTGCCGGGGCTGCAAACCTCACGCACCTGGACCTGAACGGGAATGCGCTGGCGGCCGTTCCTGTCGACGCGTTGAGGGACGTGCCGCTGCTCTGCTACCTCTACCTCCAGAAGAACAGAATCGCTTCTCTTCCGGAAGGTTCCTTCTCCCGGCTACAACAGCTGAGGAGTCTGGACCTCAGCAGCAACTGGCTCCAGAACGTATCTGAGGGCTCTTTAAGCGGTAGGACACTCATTCATCGTAATATTTGCATTTACGTACCTGTAGTTCTTCAGGGCACTTTGGTTTCTGTTTCTTGTGAACTGTACAAAACTGTTGAGGAACAAAGAGTATGTAGTTATTAGACATTTTTTGCGTGATGCTTTGAATTTAAAAATGCATTTTAAAATCGACTGCAGAATCAGTCACTCTATCTTTCTATCAACGTGTCCAGGTCTGACGCAGCTCAGCTCTCTGGACCTGAGTTTCAACCTCCTCCAGTCACTCCCCTCCGGCCTGTTTGAGAACCTGACTAGTCTAGAGACATTAGATCTTTATCACAACGCCCTGACATCACTTCCTGTCGGACTGTTCCAGAACCTAACAGCATTGATCGAGCTGCAACTAGACAGCAACAATCTCTCCATCGTAGCTTTGGGGGTTTTCGAGGGTCTGTCTAACCTCAGGGAGCTCCAGCTAGCTAACAACCACCTCACCGACCTCGACCACGCGTCCTTCTCCACCCTCAGGTCGCTACGGAAACTCTACCTCGACCACAACGCCCTACACAGGCTTCCCAGAGGCCTCTTCCACAGGAACAGGAAACTGAGAGAGCTGCAGCTGGACAACAACAAGCTCAGGTCCCTCCCCTTGCCTCTCCTCCGCCACCTGTCCAGCCTCACCATCTTGAAACTCTCCCACAACCTCCTCTCCTCCCTCCACTCGGATCAGTTCTCGGGTCTCACCCGTCTGAAGGAACTTTTTCTCAACGACAACCAGTTGGAAGTGGTTCCCAAAGGACTGTTCGTCAGCCTTAACAGCCTGAAGCTCCTTGACCTGGACAACAACCGTCTCTCGGCTCTGAGCCCGGAGGTCTTCGAGGACCTGTCCGCCCTGAAGGAGCTCCATCTCAGCTTCAACCATCTACACGAGCTCCCCCCTCACGCCTTCCGCTCCCTGGGTCGCCTCCGCATGCTCCTGCTCCAGAACAACCGTCTCTGGGACCTGGACGCTCTGGTTCTCGAGCCGCTGCAGAGCCTAATGGAGTTGGATCTGGACAACAACCAGCTCGAGCGTCTCCCCCGCCAGGTGTTCCGGGGGCTCGCCCACCTGCAGGACGTCCACCTCCGCTCCAACCGCCTGGAGACGCTGGAGGTGGGAACCCTGGCGCACCTGGGGAACGTGACCATCATCCACCTGGAGGGGAACCCGTGGAACCCGTGCTCCTTTCCTCCTGGGCTGCTGGAGGAACTCTCTCCCCACCTGCGAGGACTCAGACCCTGTTCTGCTCTCAGCTCCGTCTGCTGTCTGACACCGGCACTTCCTCTGAAGATCCTGCTGGTTTCCGTGTTAACAATCCGCAGCTTAGGGTGACATACATTTGTGGTTTTGCATGTTCAATTTTTTTTTTCTTGCTCCTTTTATGTGACACTTTCAGACCTTGTCTTTGTTTGCACAGTGGCACCTGCCTTTGTGCAGTTCTTGGTGTATAACTGTAAATGCAGCGCTAAGCTGAGATCTGTTTCGATTAAAATCATGCATGTCTTATAATATTTCTACGTTTGATTATGCTCAAAGGATTCATTTGGTTGTAAATAGCAGCTCATTGAAAAGTTGATATGCCAGGTCCTTGTTTATTCATTGCTGACACACCCACACCGCAATTTGGAAACGACTTTCAACAGGGTCAAAGGTCACGATTAACTCTAAACAGAGATTTGGGACGGAAACTCATGGAACGCAGGGGTCAGGCAGTTTGGGGTTCGGCCAGGGTAACCCCAACTCTGGTTCCCTGACCTCCCGCACTGCATTGTGGGATGCTGCGGTTAACTGGGAGACCAGGAAGTGGTCTTGTCACAGTGTGAAATGTCTCTTACTCCAACCTTGACGGCTGTCCTGTCCTGTTTCCCCCTGTGTATGCATCATGAGGTTTGGAAAATAAAAAGGATTTGGATTCTCAGGGTTTCTTGGAGATTAGATTGTAAACACTGCATGACAATCTGGCTTGCCAACTGAACTCCTTGAACAGGAACAGTCTAGCACGCACCTGATAAGGAAGGCATCACTGATAACAAATCACTCAATGAAAGTCGATAGAAACGAACGTAACCCTATGAGGTTGCCACGTGAACACAAGACTACTTGACCTCACACACCCTCTGTTATCTCTCTGTATTTCCAAACACAAAGTGAATAATTATTTCCTGGTCACATGTTACAGTGCACTTCCTGTTGTACCGGCGCATGGGACATGAAGGTAAATAAATGTCTTATATCGCTGCCTATCACCCCAAGTTCCTCCTCACCCCAACCAAGTTTATTCATATTCTGTTTCCCAGGCTGTTGTGCTGGAACCAGGAGGTTGGCTTCCATCTCAGGATCTCGGGGAGGGACAGGTAGCATGTATGGGGCACAGGAAGGGATGTCACAGGAAGTGATGTCGCTGATCGATTTCCCAATGGGTGAGGTCGCAGAGGGGCAGTGCAGCGATCGGTTCAGCACCAGAAGCATTCTGACTGTAGGAAAAGAAAAATCACCGGAACTTGTTGGTTAACCATGTGAGAGGCTGTTTGTTATACAGTAGAAACCTGTCACCTACCTGATCTTTCTAATGATGCACACGCTATGGTCCCATCCTACAGGAACCAATCAGCATGCAGGCTCCAAATTTCATTATAAAAAAGAGACACAAACCACTTTTGGTTTCACTGGTTTTATCGTCAATAGCAACCTTTCACAAGCACGCAGTACATAGACAACACTGGTTAGAGTAACCTTTGTAACCTTCAATCAATAAGTTAGGCTCTGCTCACCGTAACAGTATATATCTACCAGCACCAATGTCCTTCTACTCTACAAAAGGCAACATGTTGAAAATCTTTGATTTCAAGGACAGTGTTTTTTTTTTTACCCTTCAAAAATAATTTGGGATGTAGATCCTCACAGTAGCTGCTGTAGGTGTGTGTGTAACAGGTGCATGTCTGAAGGCTTGTCATGAAAACATCTTGATGACCAAACCCGTGTACACCTCAGCTTCTGCCAGTTAGTAGACCCGCTCCCGCCGCAACAAAAAACAAACCCCTCAAAAGATCAAGACACCAAATGGTCCTCATCCTCCCTACAAACATGACATCTACAGACACAACTCAGATAAACGCCTGCGTCCACTCCAGACAAACAAGCCAAACTTAACATCTCCCCCCCCCCGCTTCAGTTATCTTTTCAGACATAAAGACACTTGTGATCCTTCAGGTTCCTCAGGTAGGAGAAACTCTTGCCGCACTTGTCGCACATGAACAGCTTCTCCCCGGTGTGGATCTGGAGGTGAGCCTTCAGGCTGTTCCCCTGGTTAAAGCTCCGGCCACACTGCTCACAGCTGAAGGGCTTCTCTCCCGTGTGGATGCGCTGGTGTCGGTTCAGGTTCCCTGTGTTGCTGAAACGCTTCCCGCACGTGTCGCAGCTGAAGGGCTTCTCCCCGGTGTGGACGGCCTGGTGCGTCTTCAGGCTGCTCTGCTGCGTGAACATGCGGCCGCAGGTCTCGCAGGTGAAGGGCCGCTCGCCCGTGTGAGTCTTCAGGTGAGTCTTCAGGTAGCTGGAGGACTTGAAGGCCTTCCCGCAGAGGCTGCAGGTGTGAGGCTTCTCCACGGTGTGCTGCTCCTGGTGGGAGCGCAGGTGGGACAGCGAGGCCAGCGTCCCGCCGCACACCGAGCATGTGCAGGGCATCTCCGCCGCGTGAGACTGGAGGTGAGTCCGGAGGGAGTTCACGCAGGCGAGGCCGGCACTGCATGCCACGCAGGTGAAAGGCTTCTCGCCCGAGTGCGAGCGCTGATGCATCTTCAGGGCGCTGCGCTGGATGAAGCTCTTCCCGCAGGTCTGGCAGCCGAAGGGTCGTTCCCCCGTGTGGATGCGCTGGTGGGCTTTCAGCGTGTCCGCCTGGTTGAAGCTCTTCCCGCACGTGGCGCAGCCGAAAGGCTTCTCGCCGGTGTGTATGCGCTGGTGCCGGTGCAGGTTACCGGGGATGCTGAAACGCTTGCCGCAGATCTCGCAGTCGTAAGCGCGCTCGCCCGTGTGCACGATCTGGTGCATCTTCAGGCCGTGGGCGCGGTTGAAGCTCTTGCCGCACTGGTCGCAGCGGAAGGGCCGCAGCCCGGCGTGGAGCCTCTGATGGTTCCTCAGGAGCTGCTTGAGGGTGAAGCCCTTCCCACACACGTCACAGGTGTGCGGGCGTTCGCCCGTGTGCAGCAGCAGGTGAGAGTCCAGGCTGCGCTTAAAGGAGAAGCCCCTCCCACACTGCGGACACAGGAAGGGCTTCTCCGAGGCGGCGTGGAGTGCCTGGTGGGCCTTGAGCTGTAGGAGCTTGCTGAAGGGTTTCCTGCAGTGTTTGCAGCTCAGCTGGGGCTGGTTCTCCTTCTTGGGGCGGCCTCGCCGGGCGACGCCGGCCCGTGGTCGGGAGAACCTCCTGGGCCTGGCTGAGGCCTCCAGGCCCCCTGGCTCCCCCACCTGGTAGTCTGGGTCACTGTCGTCCTGGTCCCGGGGTTCGGGGAACAGGCTGTCGTCGGGGGTGGCGTGGTCGAGGTAGGCCTCCAGGCCTTCCTCTGTGATGATGACCCGCTGGATCTTGTCCTCACCAGAGGAGCGCTGGGAGGGAGAGATGGAGAGGGATGGAGAGAGAGGAAGGGAGGGCATTACAGCTGTACTGTGCAGATGATCTGTAAAGACCATGGTTTATCTTCTATCATAGATGGATGATACTGCTCTCTGGAGTGTAACTTCTCATAAAGCAGTCTAACAGGAAGCTTATATTTACTATAACAGGTACCTCATATTTAACAGGAAGCTCATATTTAACAGGTACCTCATATTTAACAGGAAGCTCATATTTAACAGGAAGCTCATATTTAACAGGTACCTCATATTTAACAGGTACCTCCTATTTAACAGGTACCTCATACGCTCGTCCCTTCCACAGGTGGATGATGGGGGATCGTTTCACTTCCGAATCATCTGCGATACGGACTAAAAGAAAAAAAAGACCACAGCAATCGATATCCAGACCAAAATCTATGGCTTATTAACTTCTCCAATCACTCAACACAAACACAAACCTAACTTGATCTGAGTTAGTGGCTGTAAGGATGAGATATCTCAGCAGGCAGGCCGGAAAGAGTCACGACAATTATAAAAAGGGTTGACTTGGTTTTATTAGCTCGACGTCGGATCATGCCACCAATCCACAACAGAGTGGCTAGCATGAGTGAAGACTCTCTCTTACAAGAGTGCTTAAATACAGTATCTGGACATTTTCAGACATAGAATGCACAAAATCGCTTCCTTAACGGGTCTTCAGTGGTCAGTACACTGATACACTAGAACGTTCAGCAGGTGAAGTGGTCGTTAATCACATAAGCCCTATTTGTACATGATTTTCCTTACTGTCTCCCCATTGTCTGGACTGCATGCCATATTTTGCTCAGAGGGGGCCTCGCTGCATGACCTCTTGACCTTATAGAGACTCAAGCTTCTACCCAGAAACTCTGCCTTACAGTGGCTAAAGGAAAGATACCCACATCTTGACAGTGGTCTGCAACCCTGCTCCTGGAGAGCTACCGTTCTGCGGGGGTTTCGCTCCAAGACTAATCTAGCACACCTGCTTCTAATAACTGAATAACTAATAACTAACTTGTTACAACTTGGGGTTGGAGCAAAGACCTTCTGGAAAGCAGCCCCCAGGACCAGGGTGGTCGACCCCCAAAACCAACAGCCCTCACCTGTTTGTGTCCTGTGACTGATCTTGGCTTCGTCGCCACGGTGACCGTTCTCCGAAGTGCCCTCCCTCCCGCCGCTGCCTTCCAGAAGGGTCCGTAGCTCCGTCTCCATGGCGTCCAGCCGAGCCCTCAGATCCTCCTTCTCCATCTCACTCTGGGAGGCTTCCAGGCGCAGCACGGCCGAGCACTCCTCGAAGAGCTGGCAGATCTTCTCCATCACCTCCTGGGCCAGCTGCTCCATGAAGGAGGCGAGCTGGGTGACCTGGAGGAGGAGGAGCAGGAAGGAGACAAGGAGAAAGGAGACAAGGAGGTAGTGTATGGGTTGACAGACATATCTTAGTGGCTAGTACATATTATTGAATAAAATGCGTCATGCACTATTCACTTTAATTAGCTGATGAATATAAAACGGTGCCGGGGTATACTTTATGAACTTTTGGTAGCTTTAACCAATCGCTAGCGTAGTTTGAATGTTCCCTAGACACACAACAGATAGATACTCCAAAATGGCGCCCCATTAATTTATTGCCATTTATGTCCTGGATTCAGAACACGCATCTACAATTGTTCAATTAAATGAACAGAAAAACTAGCACATGCACAGAAGAATGTATCAAATGACAAACATTTGATTCAAAAACCGGAAGCTAGCGTTGAATTGCTCCTTCGCTAGTTGTTCTATTTCTATGTTGTTGATATCAGCTGGTCGTCTAGACAGGTTGGGGAGGGATCAAATAATGTCAATATTTTTCTTTACTGTAACATGCATCGTAACAACGTTATTCCCGCCGTTTATACCTTTTCGTTTGGGCTATTTGTGTTGTCGTCTGCTGTTTCCACTTCAGACCTAGATGCAACACAGCCGTCCACAATTGTGCTCATTTCTGCAATACTGGCTTTGACCATTGACTCCAGAATAGAGCCAATCTGGTCCTGTAAAATTGACATATTTGCCAATGGTTACATCCAGTCTTCCTGGTGGACTCAGGACAATTAATATCAACACTACTACAACGTAGTATTCGCTATGCCAGCTACTTTGCTAGCTTAGCAACAATGCAATGCTATCGACTGTCGCGAAATGACTCGAAACGTGACCCAACATGCCCTGCTTACTGTTCCGGATCATGTGTACTTCAAAATAAAAGTTCGCGTGTAAACTCGCTCGTGAAGGGCACACCTGCAACATAGAGACATCATTCGGTTTTTATGTATTTACATTAACTGTGAACCGAAATACATGTGCTGCATGCCGACTAAAACAAGGTATTAAAGGTGAAAATGTTATGACATTTTTATTTTATTGCTGACAACTCGCAACCTGTGTCACAGTTCCGACAACAAAACACTTCAGAGTAAAATCGCGTGCTTAAACCATGACCTAAAAAATTTGTATTGGGTAAAGAAAATCGTCTATGGCATCCAAATCTAGTTGAACAGAGTTTTTATTGGCAGCTTGTGTCATCTTTGCACACACTTGTGCTCTTTGAAGTTCCTTGCGTAGGCAAAGCTCTTTCCGCACTTGTCACAGAAGTAAGGCCTCTCCCCAGTGTGCACCTGCATGTGGGCCTTCACGTTGTGAGCCTGGCTGAACTGTTTCCCGCACACGTCACAGCTGAACGGCCTCTCTCCCGTGTGCACCAGCATGTGCCTCTTCAGGTTCCCGCTGATGGTGAACGTCATGCCGCACATGTCGCACGCGTACGGTCGCTCGCCCGTGTGCGTGCGCGCGTGAAGCCTCAGGGTGTTGGGTAGACTGAAAGCCCGGCCGCACACACCGCAGGTGTGGAACCTCTCCCCCGTGTGGGTCTTCTGGTGAGTGACGCAGGTGGCCTTCTGGGAGAAGGTCCTCCCGCACGTGGAGCACTCGAAGGGTTTGGCGCCCGTGTGCACCAGCTGATGCACCTTCAGGTTCCCTACGGAGCTGAAGGTTTTCCCGCAGCTGTCGCAGCCGTGCCGCCGTCCGGGGGCGGCGCGGCTCTTCCCGTCCTCGGCGTGGACTCGCTGGTGTTTCCTCAGCGCACAGTTGTAGACGAACGTCTTTCCGCAGACGTCGCACATGAACGGCTGCGAGCCGCCGTGCACCTGCATGTGTCCCTTGAGGATGCTGCGCTGGTGGAAGCGCTTCCCGCACACGGCGCACGCGTGCGGCTTGGCGCCCGAGTGGAGGAGGCGGTGCCTCCGCAGGTTGGTGAGGTGGCCGAAGCGGGCTCCGCAGTCGTCGCATTTAAAGGCCCTCAGGCCGGTGTGGACGATCTGGTGGGACTTCAGAGCCCGTTCTGTGACGAAGCCCTTGTGGCACTGGTCGCACGTGAACGGCTTGTCCTCGGCGTGGATCCGTCGGTGGACTGAGAGGTAGCCGGCTTGGGAGAAGCTCTTCCCGCACGTGGGGCAGGTGTACGGCTTCTCCCCGGAGTGAACCCTCTGGTGCACCGCCAGGCTGTTCCGTGTGGTGAATCCCTGGCCGCAGGTCTGGCAGACGAAGGGCTTGACGTCGGCGTGTACAAACCCGTGAGACCGCAGCGCCCCCTCGCCGCGGAACGATTTCCCGCAGACCTGGCAGGCGAAAGGCCGGTCTTCGGAGTGCCACCGGACGTGCCTGCTCAGGGACGCCTTGTAGACGAAGGTCTTGTGGCAGCGGGGGCAGCTGTGAGGCTTGTCCCCCGTGTGGACCCTCCGGTGGTGCTCCAGCACGCTGCTCAGACTGAAGCTCCGCCCACAGACGTCGCACGCAAACGAGCGTCTCGCTCGCAGGTTTATGCGGAAGACCTGTTTCTCCGGGGTCCCTGGTGTCTCTGCGTCCGGGTGCCTCTCCTCGAGGGGGCTCGGAGCGTGTTTGGGGCTCACGGGACCCCGTGAGGGATGGTCACCGGCTGGTTGGTTGTTCTCGGTTAGCGAAGGTGGCGTGGTGGAGATTCGGGAGGGTCGGGTCGTCTCTTGGGATGGGCTTTCTCCAGGCGCACTGACGACATCACAGGGATCTGGAGAAGAAAAACAATGTTTGGGTGAATAAAAACACTTGGGACAACATCCTCACACTCGTTGTCGTGGTTACACAAAATCCCTTCACCTTCCTTGCTGGCTGGTTCTGTGTCTTCTGAGTTCGCCTCGATTTTATCTGGCGGATCTACGTTGGCCCCATCCTGAAAAACACAATTAAATAAATGAAAAAGAAAGCATGATAAATGGTTGATGTCCTTACAACACGAGCGACGTCCACTCACCTGGTTGAGGTGCGCAGGTGAGGCTGGTATTCCGTTCAGCTCGAGACGTTTCCTCAGGGTCTCGTTTTCCTGTTGTAGGACGGAGGAGCACTCCGAGAACAGCCTGCATAGTTTACGAACCACCTCTGTAGTCAACAGCTGGACAAAGGACGGCAAGTGCGCCTGGTAAGGCGAAGCGAGAAAAAACAGGGAAATCAGTGAGTTTATTACTTGTAGTTCAACCACACTGACCTTTTGAGGTAAATACAGAGTAGACCCGTGTGTTGCCTTGAGTTTAATGACAGCTATTCTGGATGGACACTTTCAATGAACAAGTCGTTCTACAGCGTATAGGCAATGTGACCTGCTTAGCAGTCTCTCTCTGACAAAAAGGCGCCGTACCTGTTTCTGGGGGCGATCCTTCACATTAGCGATGTCTTCTCGAATACAAGGTATTTCATTGCACGATTCCCCACTCGGCTGATTCCCTGTTCGGCTTATTTCAGCTAGTGCACCCTCGACGAAAATAGACAATATTGAAATTGTTTCCGTTCGAAATGTGTCACTGACAGACATTTTTTGTATATTTAGCATTCATTAATATGATCATTCTTGAACCAAAGATGTATTCCGATATGAGAAGCGCAACATAGACCAAAGTAGGTTATCTCGTTTGAAGCATTTCTATTAGCTTCTACCAGTTATATTCAACTTCCGGTTACTCTGATATTTCAAAATAAAAGCCAGCGAGATTTATGATTCAAGTACAAACTGACAAAACCTTCCACATTTTTGAACAGGGGTTTATTAACTAATGAATAACTTTGTACAAGACAATACAAAGTAATAGTATCGTCAGAATCAGTCCCAAGAACAATGCTTACAGACTTTACATTTTGTAAACAGACTGTTACAGTCAAGGCAAAATTAGCAGTAAGAAACCACAAGTGCAAAACCTGCAATCATATAAATATCTACTTTGGCTTTAGTATAAAAACAAAAAATAATAATTAAAGAAAAAAAGATTAAAGACAGATCTGTCAGACATACTATTTATTTTTTACTTTCTGAGTTCCAGAGCTGGCTAAAGATTTCTGAATCACATCCTCACAACTGTGTCTTCTGAAATGTCTCACATCAGAAAAACCTTTTCCACACTTCTCACAGGAATGTTGTCGCACCCCCGTGTGAGTCTGCATGTGGGACTTGAGGTTGTTGGTCTGGCTAAACTTCCTCCCACACACCTCACAGCTGTACCGTTTCTCTCCCGTGTGCACCCTGACGTGTCTCTGCAGGTTCCCGCCGACCCGGAACGCCATCCCGCAGGTCGCACACTTGAAGGGCTTCTCCCCGGTGTGCACGCGTTTGTGTGACTCCACGTCGGACTTCAGCACAAACTTCTTTCCACAGATGTCGCAGGCGAAGGGCTCGGCGCCCGTGTGCCGTTTCAGATGGTACTCGTAGGAGAACTTCAAGAGGAAGCGTTTCTCACACGCCGCACACTCGTAAGGCAGCTCCGCCGCGTGGAAAGTCTGATAATGGCGGCTCAGGACGTATTTGGTGGCGAAGGCTTTCCCGCAGAAGCTGCAGGCGTGCTCTCGGGGTCCCGGGCTGTGGTTGTCTTCGTGTCTCCTCAGGTTAGCCAGGGAACTCAAACTCCTCAGGCACACTTTGCAGCTGAAGGTTTTTTTTTGCTCGCTGTGAACCGTACGCTTGTGTCTCAGCAACTGGAAATTGAAGGAGAACTTCTTCCCACACGCGTCACACATGAAGTCTCTGGAATTGCTGTGAACCGACACCAGGTGCTCTCTGAGGGCAGTGGACTGAGTGTAGACCTTCCCGCACTGATCACAGCCGTACGGCTTCTCTCCGGTGTGGATCACCATGTGTCTGGCCAGGTTTCCAGAGTAGGAAAAACAGAGTCCACAGGCCTGGCACTGATGTGGCTTCTCTCCTGTGTGGACCAGCCTGTGCTTGGAAAGGCCCGGCTTGGTTCTGAAAGCCTTGCTGCAGTCCGGGCACTGAAACGGCCGTTCGTCGCTGTGTATCCGTTCGTGGCACTTCAGGTGGAAGGAATTCCGGAAGCTCTTCCCACAGGTGCTGCAGACGTAAGGCCTCTCACCCGTGTGAATGGTCAGGTGATCTTCCAGGTAGTGTTTCTGGGCGAAACCCTTTCCACAGGTGGGACAGGTGAACGGTTTCCCTGACGTGTGCGTGAGCTCGTGGGATTTCAACCGTTGTAGCGTGGCAAGCGTCTTCCCACACACCCTGCAGCCAGGGCGTTCCGCATGCTGCCCGCGCATGTGGTTACCGAGGGAACCGGAAAACTTGAACGTTTTTCCGCACTGCCCACAGACGTACGGCTGCTCCTCCGAGTGAAAGCGGCGTGCGTGTTTCTTTAATTCTGCGTAGTAACGGAACTTCCTGTCGCATACATCACATTTCACATGTTTTTCCTCTGCGGCGAAACGAGCGCCTTTCTCGTCTGGGTTTCCGGTGTTCTCTGAGGACACCGGGACACGTGTGGGGAAGCTGTGCTCTCGGGCAGAACCAGGCGTTGGGTTCTCAGGGAGGGGTTCTGCCTGGTGCCCAGGGCCCAGGACGGCCTCTCTGGAGGGGCTGGCCTCCCTGACAGGGCTGGGCTCTGCAGCTTCCAGGGACTCTGAACAGTCATCCTCCATGGAGGCTGATTCCACCAGAGGTCCACCGTGTACGGCTGCAAGACAAGAGAGGAAGAAGATTATGAAAAAACACAAGACTAAGAGACGAATCGTTTGACAAGATTGATTTGATAATTTCCAGGCCTACATGTGTTGACACAAAAAAAAAAAAAATATATATATATAGAGAGAATAACTACTAGGCCAGTGTGATGCATTAGTAGAAAACTGTAGAATTGAAAATAGGATATCATACCATTTCCAGGACTTGAGATATCAAGCTCTGGGTTCAGCTCACTTGCATGGGTCTGTGTCTGCAGATTTAAGGTAAGCGCTGTGCTTGACTTCAAATTCCTTTTCTGCTTCACAAGGTGTTTTGTGGCTGTGTGCAATTCCATCTTCATTTCCCCACGTCCATTGCGTTGAGTCGAACTACTTTGGTTTGTTTGACATACCTCTCCTGCTGATATGGAGTCTTGCACTGCAAGCAAAAGTCAAGCCGACATTAAAGTATTACAATGCTAATAACTCAACGCTATTTAGATAATTATATAGCCTATATATATGGGTAGGCGCTTTAGCTAGCCGTCTGACCTTTATTCCTCGCAACGTTCAACCGCATAGTTTCCTCTTCGCTGTCCACCTGTGCCACCTTGTTTTTCCTAATGCCCAGCTCTTTTTCCATGTCGGAGCACCTGGCGTTCAGAATGTTTCCGGAGTGTACGATGAGCTCCAAAAACACACGGCATAATGTGCGGATAGCTTCTTCCACCATCAAATTCATGATAGTGGAAAACTGCCCCTGTAGAGTAATTCAGACAAAAGATGCAACAGCCGGTTTAACTTAAATTGTACGATACCGCGTTATTTACGTAACAAACAACAAAACGTACAACTTGATAATTGCTACAGGTTGCTATATATAATTGCTATAGCTGTACATACTTTAAGGTGCCGTTGTGTTCTCATTCTTACCTGCCAGTTTGGATTGTGTGCGACGACGTTCAATTCCACCACAATTGCTTTAGTTACTACCGCCATAATCGACGTTGCCTGGGACTTGAAAGTATCGAGAAGAAACGTTTTCATTTCTTTTGACATCTTTATAATAGCTGCAAGTTTTACACTGGTGTGTATAGTACTTATTTACAACTGTCATGGGTTAAACTCTGAACTCCTGCTTATTCTGTCAGCTGCAGCAGTTCCGATTTAAACAGCGGAAGTAGTTTTCTCACACCGGAAGTAGTGGGATGTTGACAACATGGAGGGCTGTGTCCGTGACTGCCCCCAGCGGCCGTAAGCAAACATTTCAATGGACAATATATCCTTGTGTCTGGAAATGGGGCTTTCCTCGGCAGTTGTAGACTACAAGTGCAGGCAAAAAGTTTAAAGTATTGTCATAGTGACAAAGTATTTAGGTGATGTAGGCTGCAGAATATCACGTACAGAGGCAATTTTTAAAATGTATTATTTAGGCCTATTTTAAATGTCAATTGCCATGGTTTGTTTACAATTCAATAACATAAATACACAATGTTCTCTAGATCTGTGTCTTCTTCACTGGCATTCATAGAGACCTGAAACAATCCAATTACGCCTCTGGTTTAATCTATTCTAATTAGATGATTGCACACTCCATGATTCAGAGACCACAAATGTGACACAGGGTTTGTAAATCTGGTTAATTTTATGTCCTAAAACTCTGTTCATCAAACACAATTTTTAATACAAGATTCGCTCTAACAATCAAAAGTGCAGTATTCATCTAAATTCAATCGAATCAAACCATTAGAGAATTTCAATTAATCACAAATGATAAATACCCCAAATAATGAGAGAATATCACAATAAATGATCAATAATCCTTTGAGGGTTCAGCAACAATAAAGTAAAGATGACACTCATTTGAAATGATGAATCCTGTGTATATTATACATTCATAACAGTTGGTTTGAGAGTTCACTCTCCACTACAATAAATATGTTTATTGGTTGATAGATAAATAGATGGTTATGATTTCACCCACTCATATCCATCCAAACCACCATCTGGGGTTTTTAGTTGCTCATGCCTCACACAATGTAAATAAAAACTATTATGTTTTCTCACATCAATATCTTAAATATAATTAAGGACGAATCAACGTAGAGATGACAGAAAATCAAAACTGAATTAAAGTACCATCGATTTAGCTTTTTTTTATCATGTGCAACTACAACAATTTAGAATACAGTTTCACTCATTGTGTATAACATTGTCCGCACATGTGATTAGACAATAGACATGGTCATGTGATTAGACAACAGACATGGTCATGTGATCGGTAATCGGTTCCAAGCAGGTAAGGTCTGTGGATGTGTTGTCACTCCTTGGAAAGGGGTTCGAAGATCAGGCCAAGTCAGTCTGGGTTTCCTGTTTCTCTCATCAGAAGTCAGTGACGGCCCAACATCATGATGTAGGACAGGTCTCCCAGCCCTGGGACAGCCCAACATCATGATGTAGGACAGGTCTCCCAGCACTGGGACTGCCCAACATCATGATGTAGGAGAGGTCTCCCAGCCCTGGGACAGCCCAACATCATGATGTAGGACAGGTCTAGCCTCTCACAGCCTTGGGTTTGTTCTTACTGCACACTGTATCCGCCGGTCTCTTCAGCGCCTGCTCTTCCTGTGCACGCAGCCAGAGGGTATCAGTCACAATGGAAACTCGTCTGTCATAACATTCTTATTAGAAAGCTGACTCGGGGAGGTGACGGGTGAAAGGTGAAAGGTCAAAGCGGCATTTTTTCCATGTGTCGTTCCACTTCCTGATCCTGACGTGTCGGCTTCCGGTGATTCGGACGCGGGCCGTGCTCTGTTGTGATTGGCTGCTCGGCTGTTTCCAGTGAATCATCAAAAACGCTCCCTCGGGAGTCAAAACCAAGCCCTTCTCCTCTCCATGTCTAGCCACAGCTCCTCCCGCTCCCGCCCAACTCGAACACACCCGCCCCAGCCTCTACCGGAACTGGATTGGCGCTCGTCCTGTCAATGAGCTTCTAGTAGCTATCACGCTAGTCCTGGGCTGAAACGACAACGCAAAGAGCCAAAGAACAGTGCCGTCCGGGAGAGGAGGAGGAAGAGGAGGAGGAAGAGGAGGAGGAAGAGGTGGAGGTGAATGCTCCGGGTTAGAGAACGTCATCCGGCGCCTCGGTGACGGGGGCGTGTCTCTTGCGGCGTGGGCGGAGACTGGAGAAGCAGGAGGAGGTGGAGAGCGCCAAGCGGCTGAGGCCCAGGTTGAGGCAGTGCACCTCGGAGGTGACGGGGACCTCGGAGAACAGGGCGCGGTCGCGGGACAGTCGCAACAGCGTCTCGCTGTTCTCGATGTCCTTGACGATGTTCAGGATCTCCTGACGCTCCACCTGCCGGGTCATGCCCCGGATGTTCAGCACGGCCGAGATGTGCTTCTTCCTGCGGAGACAGGAAGCGGAAACGGAGAGTTGGTGTTTTCTTCTTCTACATTATGATTAAGTCGGATGGCTGCATTTCCCTCGAGATCAATAAAGTATCATCTGCCTGCCTGCCTGTCTGTGTACATTGATGTAAACAAACAGGATTCCTTCTTATGTTTCAACTCCACTGCTAGTCACACAAAGGAACTGAAAACAAATGCAACAAAGGATTCTTTATTTAGCTTTTCGCTAGAGTTATGAATCAGCGTCCGCCCACATATTCACGTGCACAAACTTTCCAGAACTCTGTGTGCCCGCCTATTACCGTATATGACCCCGGTGTATACGCGAGCGCATTAGACTACTGTAAATGACAGGAACCGTCGTAGTAGTGTTCCTGATTGGGACCAGGTTCCCCATAGCCCTGGCCTCTAAAGCCTGAGTGTGTTCTCTCCTGTGGAAAGTACAGGTCAGCGCCCAGCCTTCCCCAGGTCTGGACTATAAACAGCTAACAATACACACCGTGGAGATGACAGTACATGTGGAGGTTTCCAGGACAGCACTGTGGGACTCCAGTGTTCTAAAAGCTGTTCTAATTTTGGGTTGTGTTCCTAAGAACACTCTGTTAGAGGTCGAGTTCTCCCCCCCCCCCCCCCCCCAGACCGCTTTCTGCTTTCCCCCAGGCCAGCCTGTTTACCTGGGGGGGTCATCAGGCCCCCTGGCCCCCCGGGCCCCCCGGCCCCCTGGCACATTAACCCCACTGCCAGCATGTCCCGCCTGAACAGGAAGTGTTGTGCTTCTTCTTCTGCGGAGCTGGAGACCGTCTGTGTTTAACCCCTGACCCCTGCATCTTCATCATCCTTTCCCAGGAGCCACACACACACACACACTCACACACACACACACACACACACTCGCACACACACACACACACTCACACACACACACATACACTCACAGGCACACGGTGCCTTTGATGTGTGCCTGGCAGTGACGGACAAAACTTCCCATCAAAACAAGGAAATGGGTCTTTACTACTTTCCCCAGTCCTCCATCCTTCATCTTTGTTTTTCCACGCAGGTTTGGGTCAGTTAAGGGATCCTATTTAGGGGTTGTTCCAAAGGAACCCCGTTTCACATGTGTAAATGTTTATGAGTGTGTTTGTGTGTGTGTGTATTGTAGTGAGGTCCGCAAGACCACACGGAGCCAACATCTTGCCACACCTGAAGAGTGATTCAATCACATCAGACAAACATAATCAGCCCTTGTGACACCCTCAGTATGCTGATTACCCACCAAACGCCGATGCAAAGGAACCATAGAATTGGGGGGGGGACCTCCCCAATCTACCTAATCAGCCCTCCTGCTAGCTTGCAAGCTTCAAAGGGCCTGATTTAGACAACACGTCTCCAACGACCATTTGCTATCCGTTTCGGCGGCGATTTGAACAAAGAACATACCTTGATCAGAACTTTTGAGGAAAGTTCTTGAGACTTCACCTTTACCACAAGAGTACAAGGTGGAGAATTATGAGAGGGATATTTGTGTTATGTTTGTTACTTTGTTTTAATGTTGTGTTCACTGAAATCTTGATTCTAGTAACAACTCTTTCTTCCTGAAAGATAACCACGTCATTCTTGGTATCTACACGAAGCTATCATAATAAAACAATCATTCAACTATATTTTGTAACTGTACCAAGATGTCCAGAACAATATTTGAACCATCGAATGAACCAGCCAGAGATCAGATCACACCTTTGGTAGGTGTGAAGGAAGGAGGGGGGAGTTGAGAACCCAGCTTCCCCCAATCCACATCTGACCCCAGACGGGTCCTCTCTCGAACTGTATAAAGCCCTAAGATGACCATCAATCTCTGACTCCAGCGAAACCGACCATGGCATGAACGCCATCAGGATTGGCGTTCCAAAGGACGTCGCCAAGCTTCTCCTGAGATTCAACTTCATAGTGAACGCGTCACTATCTGGACGTTTCAACAGAAGAACCAAAAACGCAATTCCAAATGCGACTTCACTGAGATCCCGCAGACTCAGTCACATGACCCAGCGCAGCCGCGCTTTGACTTCAGATTCTTCAAATGGACCTTTGGCGCAAACCGCCCTCAACATCATTGATCAACCCCTGATCAAACGTAACTATGGCTAACGCTCTTTCCTCCTCGACATGGCATTGGCGTGAGCTCTGTTTATGATTTGTAAGGATGTAATCATTGACTGTACAATTTCTGTCTTTCTTTAAGTTAGACCATTTCATTCTGTTCATTGAAACCAATCTCTCATATCAAACCCATAATCCAACTTGTTCATAAGATCTGTTTACCTTACTTGAATAAATTCATTGTAAAGATATTTTGACGTGCGTGTTCACTGATGTTACGATTGGCTCTACACTTAGAACGAATTCATTCCTAAAGATGAGACTGATTATTACATATTAAACATAGGATTCCCTAATGTCCTAAACCAATATTAGGGTGGTGCCCCAAACTTGATGATAAATTAAGTATTTCTATCTTTAAACGAGCAAACCCCG